>NC_048232.1:2212741-2280495 GCF_002007445.2 Ailuropoda melanoleuca | reverse complement strand
TGGGATCGAGCCCCACATCAGGCTCCTCTGCTGGGAGCCTGCTTCTTCCTCTCCCACTCCCCCTGCTTGTGTTCCCTCTCTCGATGGCTGTCTCTCTCTCTCTCTCTCTCTCTCTGTCAAATAAATAAATAAAATCTTTAAAAGAAAAATAGAAATATTACCTTTCCTCTTTTATTGCTTACAAAAGTAACACAAGTTTGTAGGTGGAAATAAAGATTATGTTTGAATAAATGTTCATTTATTTTGCTGCTTATTTGTTAAAACATGCATTTGATTGCTTGGCACCAATGGCCAAACTTCATTGAATTTTTCTTAGTATATTACCTTTCATATTTACAGAATTCTGTATCATTTTAATTCATCTTTTAGAACAAGATTACTGATACATTGTATTTTAAAGGCATGTTCTTAGAGTAAATGAACATATTATGATAGCTTCTAAATATATTTTAATGCAAACAATTCATGTTCTAAAATTAAAACTTATCTATTAGTATAAATCCATTTATCAGAGATAATCAAGTTTGCTAAAATGTATCCAAGTATACAGATCGAAGGGTTAAATTCTGTTATGTACTGTATGGAGAAATGTCTTATTTTTGTAATGGGTTTCTCTCTATTTTTAGAAAGTCACAAATCTACGTTCAATAGATGCAATTAATTAAATGTCACGGATGGGGTCATATGACCAGTAGTATAAACAAGAAATGCCTTTCACAGGATCCTGGGGTTGAAAGGCTAATGCGTGACAGGTGCTTCATTGGACAGTATTACAAGGAATACCTTTCAATCAATGAGATGCTATTATGAGCAATGGATTCAATTTCTTTTAATCAGTGGACCTTTTTTATTCCCTTCACTAAGAGATATTCTGTGGAATCCGTACAGGATATTCTTCACTGGACTTGGGGTCACATTTTCTCTTTCACTCATATTCCATCATGATACCTACTTTTATCCCTTTTAAAATATGCTTTTTACTTTTTTCCACATTTTTTATCTCTGAAGATTTGTCGAACACTGTATTTTAAGGAATTCACAGAATACCAACTATGAGATGGCAAATGACATAGGGCTGGGCTTAAAATACAGTCAGGCTCTTCCAAACTCTGACAACATTGCAATCTAATGGAGAAATCGAAGATACCTACCCACGTACGAGACAATGAAGGCCATTTTATAGCACAATTCGAATTTCCTCTCTTTGAAATGACCTAAGTCTGCTCCTGGAAATGGATGGCTGTGATCTGTGGGTGGTCAGGATGACTTCAGTGGAAGGCACACTTTGTCAGGTTTTGTTGGATTTTGTAAAGTGATAAAAGGGGCAAAACAAAGGGTGCCTGGGTGGCGCAGTCGTTAAGCGCCTGCCTTCGGCTCAGGGCGTGATCCCGGCGTTCTGGGATCGAGCCCCACATCAGGTTCCTCCGCTAGGAGCCTGCTTCTTCCTCTCCCACTCCCCCTGCTTGTGTTCCCTCTCTCGCTGGCTGTCTCTCTCTCTGTCGAATAAATAAATAAAAATCTTAAAAAAAAGGGGGGGGCAAAACAAGGAATAACGTGAAGGCTTGAATCTTACTTATCTTCGTCTTCCAGATCCGAAAGACTGTTGATAATGCAGCATGACCTTTCTTTGCCCAAGCTCAAGCTGTGTGGAAGAATATGATGGTTTTCATTCGTTCTTTAAACCGTTACTAAGCTATTACCTTGGGCCCACCGCTATTAGGAGTATTGGGAGACGTCACTACGTGTGAAGTAATCTCTGCCTTGAAGTCTTTCAAGCATCTTAGGTCAAATGGGCAACTAAAATGACAATTACATACAAAGCGATACAGTGAATAGTCACCCATTTCTTATCGAAATATGTAAAATGCACACGGACATACATCATTCTAGGATTCAGTGAGGGTACTTATGTATTAACAAAATAAAGCAATATTTATAGGTCCACTAAGAAGAGTGCATCTCAGAGTTTAAGGATGTGGACCCTGGCAGTTACCTGTCATCTGAACTTGAGCGTGTCTTATGGACTTACTGAATGTGTATCTCCCCCAGATTGACATGTTGACACCTAACCCCAGCATTGGTCTTAGGAGGTGGGGCCACTGGGGGGTGATGAGGTCATGAGGTGGGGACCCCAGGTGGAGAACACAGCCACAAGACATCATCTATGAGCCAGGAAGCGGGGTCTCAGCAGACACCGGACCTGCTGCTGCCCAGATACTGGACTCCAGCTTCCAGAGCTGTGGAAGTCAGTTTCTTTTTTTTTTTTTTTAAAGATTTTATTTATTTACTCGACAGAGATAGAGGCAGCCAGCGAGAGAGGGAACACAAGCAGGGGGAGTGGGAGAGGAAGAAGCAGGCTCATAGCAGAGGAGCCTGATGTGGGGCTCGATCCCATAACGCTGGGATCACGCCCTGAGCCGAAGGCAGACGCTTAACCGCTGTGCCACCCAGGCGCCCCTGGAAGTCAGTTTCTGTTGTTTAGGCCCCCCATCTAAAGCGTTCTGTTATAGCAGCCCTGATGGGCTAAGACAGCATGTTCCCTGACATTTTCCTCTTCTGAAACATGGGGGTAGCAATAGTCCACATGCCCCTCCTCACACACGCCGAGTGCACACGCAGCCACAGGAATCATCGATGTAAACGCACGGGGCATCAGCCAGCAGTAACTCGTTGTCGTCCTTTGTAATGGAACGTGTGGCCATCCATGACTCCATGATTCTCCCGAGTTCCCAGAAGTACACCAATGTCCTCGCGCAGTGGGACATCGGCGCCCCTGGCTGCTCGGGCGCTGTGGTCAGTTTAGGAGACCCGGGGAGCAGCAGGGAGACATGAAAGGGAAAAACTGAAAATTTTTGGTTATAACAATTGGCCAGTAGTTGGGTGTAGTTATGGAACCAGAGACAGAGCCGACGGAGAGAAGAAGGCACGCTGCTACCGAGTGGCCCGATCATGCAAATGATCTTATCATGAAGTTGTAAAAAATGATTACCTTAAATATTCTCCCTTGGCACTGGGCAGACATAGTTAATTATCCAATCATTCTGGGGCATTTCAAACAACTTCTATAAAACTTCAGCTCGTTAAAAATTCTCATGCATAGAGTTATTTACATTTCCCACTAATCCTCACGAGTGTATTGTTTTGAAATTTTCTCCAACCATTACTTAAAATTCCTTTTGAAGTCACTGCCATCCATACCCTGGAAAGGATGATACTAAGAAATTATGTTTTATGAAAACTTCAACCAGAAAAAACGCGTAGGACAAGGTATTTCCTCATTCTGAAAAGCGAAAAACAAGTCTGGCATATCAAACTGACTTAAAATAGGAATGCACGGATAAGAAGTAAGTGGGGTTTTGATGTCTTCTGTTGAAGAGTTATCAAAAAGGGCATTATAGGCATTTCCCCCAAATTATTCATTCGCAAAGCAAAGCAAAAGCAAAGTATCCACATAGGTAGTTCGTTCCAACACGAGAATCATAACGTAGGAAATACGCCTGCAGGGACCAGTTCGCAGGAACCGTGCATGCTGTTCTCATAAGAAGATACTTGAATTCATTTTAGTTTGTCCACAATGGAAGCCACTGAAAGGTTTGAAATAGAAGTTTGACTCTCCTCCCTTCCCCTCCCCCCCTTCCTCTCTCTCTCTCCCTCTCTTCATCCCCACCACCCCCAGGCTCTTACGACAGTCTGAGAATTGATCATCCAAGCCTGAAATAGGGCAGTAATCGTGGAATGAATGAATGTTTACAGCACAGATATTTTGTCACCAGAACCAGCGGCCATCTTTCCCATTTTGGATTCCTAGACTAATTTGAAGGAATCCAAAGACAATCAGACCAGAAGTTTTAAAAGGAGATTTTACTGAATGTGTGTGTCTCCCATCAGACCATGTGAGATATTAACCCAGTAACACAGAGGTTTATTAAATACCAACAGTACAGCCTTCCCTGTCACTCCCGAATATGGTCCTTCTCACAACACCACTGCCATCAAGTTAACAAAAGGGACAGGAAAAGAAAAGACTTTTTATCCAGTCTTTTCCAGGATTATTATATATATATTTTTTTCTGACCTCAAATTTGACACCATGAGCCATAATTGGGTCCCCGCACAGTGACCGTCCTGAATACGGAGCTGCTGCCTGCGAGCGTGTTGGAAGAGTTCAGGGAGGGTTTCCAGTTCGAGTCACGACAGGGGCAGGCGAGCCTGTGTGGAGCTGGCTGCCTGGATGGAGAGAGCTTCCTCAGTCCATGCCTGTGAGGGAGAACGGGGAAGTCAGATCCGTGGAGAGCAGAGACAGGTGCGAGGCTCGCTCCCTCCCGAACAACAGGACAACAGCGAGAGAAAGTACAAGACACGGCTTCTGTGAACCATCGGAAGCCAGGTTCTCAATGAGACTAAACATCCTGGATTCAGGGTGTGAGCGCTGTCCTGCAGGTGACAGAGGTCAGCACAAACAGGTGCCATCGTGAGAGAAGTCAGAGGAAACCCATGGAACTTACGGCAAGTCCTAGAATGCCCATCAGGGGCCAGGAGCTTGCATTTGTCTGCAGTTTGCCCTGACATGGGCAACGCTGGGAATTCAGGAATGGTTGGGGGCAGTACGGTGGGTCGGACAGAGTCTCCCTGTGTGCAGTCAGGCTCGAGACAGACAGAACCACGGGCTAGGAGTAGAGAGACAGAAAAGGACTCATGATGAGGGACAAGCTCGCGCGGCTACAGAGGCTGGGAAGTCCCACCACCATCTGCCCTCTGCAGGCTGGACCCCCAGGAGAGCTGGTGATGTGACTGATTCTTGGCCTTGAATTTCCCTTCAATGTTTTCCAAATTTTCTCTTCCTGTGCTGGATTTTGAGCACTATTTTAAAAAATTTCTTCCAATTGCTTTTTGGCTTTTTGGCGAAGACCAGGTGCAGTAAAATCTTTTTCCAGTTTTCCTATTCTCTCTTTAAATACGTCTAACCTGTGTTTAAATATATGCAGTAAGTTTTCAATTTTAATTATTGAATTTCAACATGTAGATATTCTGGTTGATACCTTATTTTTTTTCAAATCCACCTGCTGATTTCTTTAATAGACTCTTGGCTTTACTTATATTTAAACATTTATGTTGATCAATTTAAATATTTTATTTTATTATTATTTTTAAAGATTTTATTTATTTATTTGACAGAGATAGAGACAGCCAGCGAGAGAGGGAACACAAGCAGGCGGAGTGGGAGAGGAAGAAGCAGGCTCATAGCAGAGGAGCCTGATGTGGGGCTCGATCCCATAACGCTGGGATCACGCCCTGAGCCGAAGGCAGACGCTTAACCGCTGTGCCACCCAGGCGCCCCTAATTTAAATATTTTAAACATAGAATTTTGTATTTGAGTGTGATCATTCTAATATCTGAAGATTTTTCATTTTTCATTCTCTTTTATAATTTTTGCCCTACTGTCTTGGGCATGACATACTGTTTCATTTCTTTCTTGGGATGATTAACCGGGAGCTCACATTACATTAAGTTTTCCCGCAAGGAGTTGCTGAGGGGCAATGTGGGGTCTCACAGACAGAATTTGCACTTGACAATGCAAGTGCACTGTGTTCATTGCCAGCTGGGGTTTCTGAATTAAGTGCACAGGTGAGGCTTTATTGTGAGGGAGGGAGAGTGTCGGTGGCATTCCCCAGTGGGAGCCGTCTGTGGCCACGGGCACCGAGCACCAAGTATCTTTTCCGCAACGCGGTGGTCTGATTGAATGTGGACCCTTTCCCTTCCTTTCTTTCCTGGTGAGTGACAGCTTCTCTCTGCCATCACACTTAGATGCGTCCCTTGGAGTCCCAGTGATGCTGCCGTGCTGTAGGGATTCCGAGTGTGGGGCTCACAGCCTTCAGCTCCAGCTCAGCCTCCCTCAGGGCTCTAAAAATCTAAATCTAAAATCACCTGGGTTTGAGAAATGCCCTCAGGGTCAAAGCCTGGGTGTCAGTGCTTAACTCTGTTCCTCCTGTTTTCTCTTAATGTTTGTCACTGTGGAATCCTTGTGGTATTGACAAATGATTGCTGCAATAAATACATTTTAGCATGCATCTGGTCCAGCTGAAGGGTCCGTCTGCGTACCCACCAGACCCTGACCCTGGACATGGACTTCTCAGCATCACGTTGGATCAGCTGGGCACAGATGGGCTGTGTGCCCACCAGACCAGAGGTCCAGTCTGGCCCTTTCCCTCCTCTTTCCTGCAAGAGGGCGATGCCAAGAACTCGCTCCGTGAGCATGGTGCCATCTCAAGTCCGCTTCCCAGAGAAGCCCCGGCTTGCGACTCCTGCCCCTCCCAGGTAAGAGGAATAAGGAAGAAGAATGCCACCAGCATCGCTGGCATGTTTGCGACCAGAGTGGTGATCCTTCATTCTCACCCCTGGCTGGTGTTGTGCTGACAGTTTCTAGCTCACGAGCAGACGCTCAGACCCCAACTCTGTACCGGCTCAGGTAGGCTCTAAAATCTATGGTGCACTTCGTTCGTTTGTGTTGCCTGAATTAGATTTTATTGAAGCCTTTCAGGACACAGCTCTTAACAAATGGTATCATTTTGGAGTCAGGTGGCATTTTATCTTGAACCAGCATCCCTCGGGAAAGCTCCCTGGCCCTGCTCACGTTGCTGCCGGGTGCGGAGCACGGTAGGACCGGCTCGGTTTGGTTGCGTGCGTTTCACCGAGGCCTCCCCGGCGGCCGCCTTCCCGCCGCGCAAAATGGCAAGTTGGCTGCAATTGCAAAGACATCAACATATCTGCTAATAATTCACAATCAGCAGCGTTTTTCAAATAGCCCAGAAGTATTTACTAGTCCTGCACACGCCCCACGCTGTTCAGAGGCACCTCTGTACCACCATCACTAATTAGGATAATCAAATTTCTCCTTTATCTCCGTTAGGCGATTACAAAGTCATTTTGTCAGGCATAAATTACTCAGTCATTATTATGGAAAAATTTATTTCTTACCAACTTCAAACAACATATACATTATCTTCTATAGCACATTGTCTTCTAGGAAATAGATACCATTTTCCACACTGAATAAGTATAATTCAGAAGGACATTTCTACATAATACCTCAGCCGCCTTTATGTTCAGCCTATGCTATTTCAATGGTTCATTTGACTGGGATCCACAAAATGATATAATTCATCTTTAAAGTTAGCATAATTTTCCTCTTTTCCCTTGGAAAAGGCTTTTGATGGGCATATTCCTGCCTGAAAGTCACATAGCACTTTAAAAAATCTTAGTGTTAGCATTGAAACATTTTAAGCCCTAAATATGTGTACATGTATATATCCTTATTATGGAATTAGTGAGGTTAAAAAAGTGATATTAAAAAGACTGAAGGACTAAAACTATATCTCTGGTCAGAAACTAACTTCCACTTAATTTTTATTGCCTTTTTAAAATGAATTATATGATTTTAATATTTAATAGGAATCACCTTGTTTTCCCTTGCTTATATCATGCAATGCCTCTCAGGATGTGCAGCTTGCATCAGAATTACCTGGAATGATGTTTAAAATGGTGATCCCCATTCCCAGATCCGATTTAAAGTTTTCTAGGTGTTTTTCTGTACTCTGCTTTGAACACACCCCACGGGTGATGTTCTGCACATGAAGGTTTAGGAAAATCTTCATTCGATGGCTCACATGTGACAACACGTTACCTCTGTTCTCTTAGGCTCTCCTCACAGGCTTGAGCCTTAAGTTGACATAGAACCGGAGGAAAGCATAGAGATTTATTTAATGTCAGTTTTCCATGCCATGGGAGCCCTGCTAAGGGATGGAGGCGCCAGGAAGAAGCCAGGCCTACGCGCTGGGACAGGTGGGTCGGACAAAGACAGGCAGTTCTGGGAAGGTAACTAGAATGTGTGGGGAGAGTAAGGGAAGATAAGCATTAGTTTAACAAGGTTTCACCGATTTCCCATCCCCAGCCTTCCCTCCCCAGAATGTGTGTTTCCTCCTGGTACAGGGAGGAGGTCTCTCCCATGGGAGTTTCTTCTAGAAACAAAGAGGGGTGGGGGTCAGACCCCTCTCGTTGCACCTGCTGTCTTCGAGCGCCTGTGGCTTCCAATAACCCTCATGCCAAAGTGGCGTATTTTGGTGTGGCGCATTCTGTCACCCCCAACCGTAAATGTCATCTATGTGGCTCCTCTTTGAGTGGGGAAAGTTACGCGTCCTCTGTGCCTGTCCACCCACGGGATGAGGGTTCCCTGTGAACCTACTTGCTGCTTTCAGACCATGCAGCTGGAGGCCTAATACTTGTCAAAGGCTTTCAATCTGAACTTGGGCTTCCTTTGGCAATCCAGTGTTCTCCAGAGTTTAGGAAGCTTCCTATGCATTTGTTTCCCGTCTGTCCCATGGGTCAGTTTTCTTTTCATATTCTCCTAGACAAGGTTCTAACACCTTGCTCATTCATTTTTCTCTTGCAACTGAGATGTTACCTGGGGACCACTGGAACAGTTGGTGGGAGAGACCACATCTTAATCAGGACTCTGTTATTTTTGTTCATCTGAGAAGTTCTTCTGGGAGTCTGATACTTTTAGTCTTTCTCAAACATATTTCTTAATATCTGGGGTTAAGGAATATTCAGGATTTCCAATGCTCCAAGAACTTGTACCCCACTTACCAGCTGACTTTGCTGACTTGATGGAGACTAACATGGCGGCCTTGAGGCTACTTGTTAAGGATGGCAGGCCACACGATGGGAGGACCTCTTTTGATCTCTTTTTGAACACCAGCTAGTTCTTGCCTAAGATCGTTTTTTGGGTAATATTTTGCAGGATAAACCACATAATAGCCAATATACAAGAAAATTGCTCATTCTCAGCTGCTGGACTCCGTAGCTACGTGATTTGTTTTTCCAGGATACGCACATGGTAGCTTTAGCAAATACCTTGCCACTGCATAACTCGGGCTACAAGTTTTCTGACTCCAGTATCAGACGCGTTATGCCCCGTTGCCCTATTGGTAGAAAATTCCATGTGTTTATTTTTTTCCTATGATAACACTCACCCTGATACAATTTTATATATTAGCTAAAGTGATGTTAGGTATGTGAACGGATAAGTTTTCACATCTCAAGGGTTTATAGTTAAAAAAAATTAAATCATCCTCAACTGAACTTAAACTGAAACTCTCCCACCTCAACTGAAATTAAATATTCCTGGCTGGGGGAGACCCTCCTCCAAGGACATGATTCAGGGACAGATGATCCTTCCATCCTGCGGTGGGCCGTCACTAGCAAGTGGCTCGTAAGACTGCCTTGTGAGTCTTCATCAAGTCAGCAAAGGGTTGATAGGTGGGGGAGAAGGTAAAGTGCTTCGTAAGCATCCCCTTGCCTGAAGGTGCCAGAGACCATTCCCATTTATGTGCAGTGGTGAGAACTGCTGTCCCATAGACCCGTGGGTGGCAGAGAAACATATGCCTCGTGCACCATCTCTTCTCAGAAGAGGGGAGTATGGAGGGGAGTAGAAATACTCGGTGGGCGGTCACGTGTGCCAACAGGCATTTCAGGGGACTCTCCGAATGAACGGATTACACAAACAGAAGCGTAGAACATTCCCTTGATTGATTTGCTTTGTGAGTCCCAGAGAGAATATTGGACTGCAGAATAGAGTTTAAGAGGGGGTGGAGGACGGACTTTAAGCAGTAAGTTAATGCTTTAAATGCCAAGCTATGATATATAGAGAGAAATGTATAGATTGTGGCTTGGTAAGCTCAGGTCCATAAAACAGTCAGAAATTAAATTTCATTTTTGAGTACTTGTTCTTTTTTTTTTTTTTTCCTGGGAGCTTGCCCATAGTTTTCTTTAGAATCTAAAAATCCTCATTATTGAGCCTGTTAGGTATTCAGAACGGGCACTGGCGGTAAGGATGGGTGCCGTGAGCTACCCTGAGGGAGTTCTTGGCTCAACTCTGTTTCTCTCCGGTTTTGTGTGATTGTGAACAAGTTGCTGTTTCTCTCTGAGAAGCTCCTTTCTTGTTTAAGAGTGGAGTTAATAATGGCATCACCTCTACCGGGCTGCTGGAGAATTAAATGGACCGATATGTGGAGGCTCTCTCTGGGCGCCCAGCGCACAATATGTGCTCAGGGAATGCTGGCGGTTTCTCCAATCAAAACGTTGCAGATGTTTGGGATGTGAGTGTGGAAAGAAGTGAAGGGAAATAAGAGGTGCCACCATAGGGGGGATAGATGGGAAGGGGCAGATGCCGAAGAGATATTAAACTGGTCTGCAATCGTGTACAAGCCCTTAGCTGAAATATATTTGCGGCATTGCGGAGTTAGTCTTTTTATAGCACTCATTTTCCAGCAATTTGCATGATATTAACTATAATTATCACTGCTATTACAATTACTATTATTGTTTGGCTCTCTTCCTAAGCTAAATGAGTATCTGTTGGGGCGGAGGCTGGCAGTTCCTCTCGCTGAGTTAACAGTGCAGCCACAGTTGGGAGTTCCAGCATCCGTGAGACAGAGTTCTAAGTGATTTTTTTAACCCGTGTTGCCTGGAGCCAATAGGTACTCTCTGCGTTGAGCCCAGTTCTCTTTGCTGTATGGAAGACTTACAGTGCACGGTGTTACAGAAAATGCTGTGATGACACGCTGTCCAACAGAGCTTTCTTGGAGAGCGGAGAAGTCCTGCGCCCTGCCCTGTTTAATACAGTCACCTATGTGGTATGGTAGCCCGTTGAATATGGTTCAAATATGGCAATTGAACAGTCGAAATGTAGCTCATGTGACCAAAGACCTGAAATTTAAATTTATTTCATTTCAATTAATTTAGATTTACATGGCCACGTGTTCCTTTTGGATGCATTTTGTGACAATTTAGCTAAGTTGTATGAAATCTAATGTTAGAAATAGATAATAGAACAATTTCAACTGGAAACTAAGTGAACCCGAATGAGGAGCGCCGAAGTTGGGTCTCAGTGTGAGGAAACTTAGGCTGGGAGCAGTTGGTGTGAAAAATCAAACGTGGTCCCAGGAAGTCTAGGCACATGTCTTCCTGTGAACACGCATTTTGGGCGGGCATGGCCTTTCTCCGGTCAGTCGTTGTGTCTGAGCATCAGACCTGTGCTTGCATCGATGGATTTAACACATGCCAGTACTAAACATGAGACATTGCCATCCACATTCTGATAGAATTCAATTACATGTTGTTTAAAGGCCTGAAGTTTAATTGCATTTGAGGGACTTAAAACACCTGAGTTGTCCAACTTAGCAGTTAGCTCGCTGTCGTCAGTGTGGGGTTCTTCTCCCAGTGTCGTCAGTCCCCGGCTCTGTGAGGTGTGGCTTTCCCGTCTGCCGTATCAGACCCTCTGTTACATGTCTGAACACATCACTGCCCTGATTAAAACCCTTCACATTCTGTCCTTCACTGAAGACAAAACCCGAGTTCTAGGAACTCCTCAGCCTTGGGTGGCCCAGGCCCTCCCTGTCCCCCACTGTCATTGCCCTGCATTCCTGTCCTTATTGGTCCTTACCCTGAGAACACGGTGGAGGGATGATCCTGTCCACCTGAGCCACAGGAATCCCATGACCTGCATGCCTTGCTTTCTGTTCCATGCTTGTGTCTTATCATTACAGTGAAATTATTTTTACTTTTGCTTGATCCTCATTTTTAGAACCCTTCCTATTATACAAGCTCCTCATAACCATGGCCGGGACAATCTGGGCTACTTGTTATTCCCCTCTGCTTAGCCTAGCTCAGGGGTGTTGTGTTAGGTTGTCGATGAACCAGAGACTCTAGGGATGACTAAGGAATTTCCCTGTACGCGGACATCACTGAAAAATCCAAGATTTATCAGCAGTGTCTTAAACAAATATAAAAGATACTGGTTAGATATTTTTAAAAAGGAGAGACTATGTATCAAGTGGGGAGCAAGAGGGGTTTTCCTCTCAGGTAACAACGGCAGGTTAGTCTCAAGGAGTCCTGTTGGGTTCATGGGACTGTGCCAGCCTGCCTCAACCACAGCCAAAGAGCAGAACTCTACAACAGGGATGTGTTTATACAGGGATATATTTATGCTATACAGGAATATATTTATGTGTATAAAACCAACCGAAAACAAAGAAGGCAATGCTTTTATTGACATTGAGAGGGAAAAAAAAATAAGTATATTTTTATATTACTTTTTTGAAGACTCAGCTATCAACTTAATAGAGTCCTCTGTCAGGAGGAGACACATATGACAGTTGTCTCTAGGCATAGTTGCAAAAAACGGATCCAAACTTCCAAATAAAATCGTTTGTGAGAATGTTTATTTATTTATTTATTTATTTATTTATTTATTTATTTATCTATCTACCTATCTATCTATCTAAGAGGGGGAGGGCAGGGGAGAGGGAGAGAGAATCTCAAGCCGACTCCATGCTGAGTGCAGAGCTTGATGCAGGGCTCAATCCTATGACCCTGAGATCACGACCTGAGCCAACATCAAGAGTCCGACACTGAGCCGACTGAGCCAGCCAGCCTCCCCTGTTTGTGAGAATGTACTTTTGATGTCCAAGTATGCTAACTCTCTCCTCGGGTTCAGGGATTTGAGTTTAATCAATAGAGAAACAGTCAATGGAAATGAATGCCTTTCTTTGATTTCTCTTCATTGGATTTTAGCCACAAGCTGTCGTCATACATGGACATGGGCATAAACTAATGTGTCGAATTCAATGAAAGAACATGCTTTGAAGTAGGTATAGGGATTATGCCGTGTCTGCTAACTAGCTTGTCTTAGTGTTTCCTTAACAGGCTTTCAGGAAGAATAGACAAAATGAAATGGTCAAAATTTGGTACGCTGAAACTCACCTGGATTTAGAATATGTGTAGTCACCTACACGGTCCTCCCATGGGAGGTGGTCATCGAGAGGAGTCAGCCCTGGATGGTCAGAGGCTCCGCACCCTCTTCCGCGGTTAGAATGTAGGTCTGCCCACCGTTCCCACAATGGGAACCGTTTTCAAGGATGCTGCCCTGAGAGGGGAAGGTGGTATTGAGACCATCTGGACTGCATGTGTGACTGAGCCCTGCTAAGGCCCCTACATGGACCGTCAGGATTCTGGTGTGCTGTGGGCAGGTGTGGAGGGGGACTCATCTTGCCACCACCCAGGACCACCTTGTAGGTACTTTCCCTTGATTATTTAACTGCTACCCTTCCAATCTTCCATCTCTCCTGGTCCCCCAGGTACAGGGTCCAGTTTGTGAGTCCATAGATGTTCTCACCAGGCATCGTCCATCGGTTTAGTTAGTCATATTGAATTGTTAATGGAGACAGCACTTTTAGGATCTTATATTTGCAATACTATAGCATGATATATGACAGTTCACCAGTTTACTTGTTGGTTTGAAAGAAGCAGGGATTATGGGGTGAAAAAAATACCAAAGGAGAAACTAAAATTTTGTGATATTTTATAAATTAAATATATTATTTATAATAATGGGACATGCAGGACAAAGGCATTACCATCTTAGAAGGCTAATTACCAGAAATAATGACAAAAAAGAAAAGACACGTAGAACATTTACATTAATTTGAATATCATTTCAGAATCACAGGAAAACTATATAGCTGATTTGAAAGGTGCATCTAATAGGAACCAAATTGATAGCAGGCATGAGGACGAATGATGTAGGATGTTCTGTGTGATCTGTCTTCCGATGACTTCAGTGCCATTTTTATTAAGATGAAGAAAGGGGGGTTGAGAAAGGAGGCAAACATCGGAAGGAAGGTCACCTGCTTCCAGGATCTGCTAGTGTGGAGGCCGTGGGGATGTCGCCAGGCAAGAGTGTGAAGTGGGCTGAGCCGTCTCCAGGCCCGCAGTGTTCAGAGAACCCGCAGACAGAAGCAGACCGGAGGCAGCAGACTGGATCTAACTTCCAGGAAGTGACCCTCTCCCCCAAAACACATAAATCCTCCGTTTCCTAACTGGAACAGATCTGCTGGAATTTTAGACAGTTGTGTTGACTTTAGCCTTTTTCATTAGCTTAAATTCTTGTGGATTTCTCTACAATGACAAGAGAAGAAGGAGCTTAAGGTATTTTTAGCAAACTCAAATGCACAGACCAACAATTAGGATGTGATTCCCGGAGGGGCACCCACGTGGAACTTGAGTCCGTGTGGGAATTTGGGCAGGAGGGTGGAGGCCGGGGATCAGTGACAGTGGAGGTGCAGATAAGATATGCACACACCGGAATTTTATTTAGCATTCTGACACCTCTTCTCAGAGAAACGCAGGGCCCGTGGCATCTCTCCAGCACGGGGGTGGCGTAGGACGCCTTCATCCGGGGCCCCTGGGCTTGGGTTTGCAGCTGAGCACATCTACCCTGTACGGGACTGGTCCCACTATTTGATGCCATGCGGAGGCCATCGGGAAGGAGGAAGGCCCTTGCTCTGCCAGGTGGGGTGTCACGTAGTGTGGGGGACGGTGAAGGAGGCTGGGGGCACCCGGGACAGTGGTGTAGAAATGATGGACGGTGCTGGGCTCCGTGAGGAAGGAAGGGAGACAGGAAAAGATCCGAGCTTCTGAGCGATGGTCCATGCCACCACTAACGCAGCATTCGAGTATGGGAGTAACACCTGCTAACAAAACTGTCTCCCGTGTGTGTCTCATGAAACACTACCTTAAGGTTTTGGAACCTGTGTCCTCGTGCACAGTTAGAAGAAAGTGGGAATTTTATTTTATTTTATTTTTTTGCCTGAGAACATAGTCCTGTCAAAAAGTAGAAAATCGGGGCACCTATGTGACTCAGCTGGTGAAGTGTCTGCCTTCTGCTCAGGTCGTGATCCTGGAGTCCTTTGATCGAGTCCCACATCGGGCTCCCTGCTCAGACGGGAGTTGGCTTCTCCCTCTGCCTGCTGCTCCCCCTGCTTGTGCTCTCTCTCCAACAAATAAATAAATAAAATCTTAAAAAGAAGAAGAAGGAGAAGAAAAGACAAACCCGGGCTTTTCTTTAAAAAAAAAAAAAAGTAGAAATTCATTTTAAACGGTAGGTGCAAGGCAGGACTTGTTTTCTCCAGTGGAAAAATCCAGACCTGTGCCTCCAAGTTCCTCCTGCATAAAGTTTTTCATCCTTTGCCTTTCTCACGCCCTTGAGATAATCTGTAATGACGTGCGGCGTCACCTTATTCCTTCAGGAAATTGATTATTCTTTGATTTCACACTCTCTTAGCTTCCTCTCCAGTTAGTGTAATAGCGGCTGAATTTTCCCTGCTTTCCTGGCTTTTTGTTTCATAATTCCCATTTGCTCAGAGTTATAAGAGTGAGGCAGAGTCGGTAACATTTGGAAGTCTTCTGCCACGAGCTCCTTTGACAATATCGATGCCATGAAAATGGAAACGAAAATGTCCTTCTTTCAAGTGGGTATTTAGACTTATTTTATTTGGAACAAGAAGCTGATGCCAGAATGTGAACAATAAAATTACACGGAAAATTGTCATGATGAATCATTGAATATTTAATGAGTTCTAGAAATGAGACTGTCAGAGGCCAGAGCGGGGATGGAAAGCTGTGAGGGGAAAATTATAAAGCTGGAAGCCTGAAGCATTGCAATTCTGAGCCAGACAGAAGCATTGTCAGCGCCCGCCAAACCTTGGGGGGGCGGGGGTTGTCCTTACAAGGCTGCCCTGTGATGCCTGTGGGTTCGGTGCTTTTGCTGGAAAAAGCCTCACAGAACAGAGGAATGTCAGCATCTCCTTGGCTTTCTGGGTCCTTCTCCTGGATTGGGGTGAGGGTTCGAGAGCAGCAGGGATTCATCTTTCCAGTAACTTCCGTTCAATCCTGTGCACAGGAATTAAGGAAGGGACGCTCGTGTAAACAAGTGAGCACCTTCTCAGAGTGCTCCAGTCTCTAACTGGTGCTTACGTGACATCCAGGTGCCTCAGCATTTCAGCTACGTCCCCAAAGGTACCCTCCCAGACATTCCTGAAAAAGGGCCCTGGACACCCGGGGCCATGGTGCTCTGTAGGACTCCAGCCTGGATCATGAGTCAGGGTTTTGGGGGTAAGTGGGGCATAAACAACAGACTTATCTTTCATGGTTCTGGAGGTCAGAAGCTCAAGGTCAAGACGCCGTAGGTGTTTATAGTTACAGATGATCGGGTTTAGGGACGTGATAGTTTGACTCAGAGCACACTTGGCTTCTCTTCACGAAAACGGGTCTGACTCCATAACGGATTACTTACCTACGAGGGCTCATTAAGTCCATCATCTGGCAATGTTTTCGTCAATGGAACTGCGTCTCCAAAGGAAAACTTCCCCCGAGAAAAGCAGAATTCTGATGAGCTTGCACGCACAGGTGGGGTGGGGAGAAGGTCTCCCCTGCTCTCCCCTTGTGGTTCTCTCACCTTTGAGGCCCTCAGAGATCCCCACGCCTCTAGCAGTGCTGTGGACTTCAGTCTGAAAATCACTGGACGCTGTATTTTTTTTTTAAGATTTTATTCATTTATGAGCAAGGGAGAGAGAGCACGAGCAGGGGAGCAGCAGAAGGAGAGGGAGAAGCAGGCTTCCCGCTGAGCAGGGAGCCCAGCGTGGGGCTCGGTCCCAGGACGCTGGAATCATGACCTGAATCGAAGGCAGACACTTTACTGACTGAGCCACCCAGATGCCCCTGGCCACTGTATTTTTTAAAAAGACTAGTTTTAGATCAGTTTTTGGTTGACAAGAAACTCAAGTAAGTGCAAAGATGCCCTGTCCCCATATGTGCATGGCTTCCCCTGCTATCAGCATCCCGAGCAGGTGGGACGTTCGTCACCATCGATGAACCCACACTGACACATCGTCTGCACCCAGAGCCCACGGCTCACCTTCGGGCCCGCTCCCACTGTCACACATCCCATGGGTTTGAGCAGAGCCGCAATGACACGCATCCCTCATTCTCATACCACGGAGAGTGTTCGCACGGCCCTGAAAACCCTCTGTGCTCGGCCTCATCACCCTCCCACCTTATTCTATAAAGGAGAAAGCTGATGCCAAGAAATATTAAGTATTTTGCCCAAGGCCAAACAGATAATTAATGGCTGATCCTGGACTATTGATTTCCAGCCCAGGGTTTGTTTTGTTTTTTTGTTTTTTTCTAATCAAATATTAATCACGAATAGAGGAATCGCTCTTTATTTTCATATTCTTATTGTACATTAAGCAATTTTTTTCCCTCTGCCCTCCGATATAGTGAAATAACTAATGATTTACTTCCAGACATTAAGTCTTGGGGAAAATTCTCGGTATCTTCAGCAGCTGCTTGGAATTCACCAACAATTCGTTCAGGCGGAGAGTGATGTTTTCTGGCTTCCTTGGCTCTTTGCCGTCTGTGGCTTTGATGTCGTGGCGACGGAGAGGGGAGTGACTTAGCGCTTTTTCGGACAGTCAGAAACTTCTTTCCTGTTACCTTTACGGTACGTTCTGTGGCTGCACTTATGTCCGCTCCTCTGCGGACGCACCCTGACCCTTCTCAGCTAATCCGCTGCATCTCTCAGTCATGGCTCTTGTCCTTACCTTGTTGGTCTTCGTGGTGTGACATTCCTGACCTTAGGCCCCGCCTGCTCTCTGTGGGGCCCAGAGCTTCATGCGTTGCCATAGCTCCCAAGTGGGCTGCGTTGTGCGGTCCTGATGTTCCGCACACACACCTTTGTTCTTTGACCTTTCCAGGGCCTAATTCACAGTTTTGTTCTCCATCGAAATGCACACTGCTTTTCTGATAACTCAGTAATGTTTATGGTAAGCAGTCTTTATTGATCTTCCTCAAAATAAGTTTTCTGTACAGATTTTTTAACTTTGCACCAGGCGAGATGCAATTACTCGCGGCCATTGTGAGTGGATTCGCCGGGGGTACTGGCGTGCCCACAGAACACCCGTGGAGCTGGAGGCAGTTGTAGGGTGGGGCCCAGACAGCCATGCTTTGTCCTGATCATCAGCTCTGCACCTTCTTTTATGAGCCTCTTAGCTTTCCAGTTTGGGACAGAAGTAAGATCGTGACTACGAGAACTTCCTCAGGCCTATTCCCGCGGTTTAGTTAAGGTGAAGTTGGGATTCAGGCTCACGCTATCGTCTGCTGAAAACACCCGGTGTTGCCTGGGAGAGTGGCTCGGAGCCACTTCCCATTCAAGAGACGTCCTGACAAAGGCAGTGCGGGGGTGGTGAGGTGGTTCTCATGTTAGATGATAACTGGGAGCAGAAGCGTCTTTAAACCCTTCGGGCATCTCTAAGGTTTCCTGTGTTCTCTTCTCTGATAGAATCATTGCAGCATTCCCAATGGGTGAATCCGTAGATAGAAACCCATCTGAAATACATCTGGGCATAGAGGACAATGGAGCTCTTTCTGGGGCTCTGGTGGTCAGGGCTCCTCTCTCGTAGACAGCATCACCACGCACGTCCTAACCAGGAGAGCCAGGAGGAGCAAAGGAGTGTGGCCCACAGTGAGCTTAGGAACTTACCTTCTACCACACTTAGTATGCCTCTGCATGCCCGTAAATCTCACAAATAGTTTGTCTAGTTCATGTCCAAACCTTACTAATTATAGATACATTCAGTACTCCAGCTAGAACGGACTTATCCAGAGAGGGGTCTCAATTCATCAAAATGCATGTGAAGATGAAAGCCTCATTAGGGATCTGCTTGTATTTGTCTAGATTTGTGTTTTTAAGGATATTTTTGGTAGCAAGACTTTCTTCTTTTCACGTGCTCTCACGGGGAAGTGGGACACGCAGCACTGGGCAGCTGAGAGCGATGTGGGAGCGGAGGAGGGGGCCCCAAGGAGGCTGTGGTCACCCCCTTCTCTGGCCAAGTCCACCCCGTCCTGCAGCTCTTTCTGAGCAGGAGAGAACACTGGAGGGCCCTGAAAACCACAATTCAGCAAATCATTGCTCGGGACCACATGTCTGCTCCTGCGGCCGTGCACCAATCTCAGAGTCGTTAAACCACACTTTAATAGGAACAGATGGGAGAACTCCCAATCTCCATTCGCTCGTGTGGGCTGTGCGGTTCTGGTCTGAATGACCATCTTCGCAACATGGAGTTAGCACTTGCTTCCTATCGAACACTGTGTCAGGCTTGCTGACACCAGCAAACAAGACACAGCCCTGTCCTCATACGTCCTGTATTCCAGTGGACAATAAGCATGATAGAAAGCTTATCAATTTTTAAAAGGTTGTACTTTTAAAATGAATGTTATGAAGGGGATAAAAATAAAACAACAGAATAAGATCCAAGAGCTGCTGTGAGGAAAAGCATCTGCAAGGACCAGAAAGGAAGAGAAGGAGCTGGCGTGGGAAGAGCAGAGAAAGGAGAGGTGTCTCGGGGGTGCTGCACATTCAGGGGCCCGAGGGGTGGTGAGCAAGCCAGGACGTGGTGCTTCATGATGGGTTCGAGTTTCACATCCCTGATGACGAGGGATGTTGGGCATCTTTTCATGTAGCTTTGACCATCTGGATGTCTTCTTTGCCTCCAAAGAAGGCAAAGGTTGACGGAGGGAGGTGAGTGGGGGATGGGGATTAAGGAGGGCACTTGTTACGATGAGCACTGAGTGTTGTATGTAAGTGATGAACCACTGAATTCTACTCCTGAAACCAATACGGAACTGTATGTCAACTAACTAGAATTTAAATAAAAAAGACCTGAGCTGAGATCAAGAGTCGGACGCTTAACTGACTGAGCCACCCAGCTGCCACAAAGCAAAAAGATTTTTTAAAAAATAGCCAAAAGTATTGAAGTGGATGAACAAGAGGACTTACGGAATTAAACTACACCGTGCTCTGTAAAGCTGCAATGTGGCAAGTGAAGGACAGACCAACAGCCCAAATGGACAGGAGGAATGTCTATTCAAGTCCTTTGTCCGTTGTTAAATCAGATTTTTCTTTCTGTTGAGCTTCATATTTCCTTCCATATTTTGGGTATTGGCTTTAGGTGCCACACCCAAGAGATCACTGCCAAGACGAATGTGACAAAGTTTCCCCCTGTGTTTTCTTCCAGGAGTGATGGATATTATTTAAAAAAAATTGTAAATTTTGGCAAGGGTACAGAGAAATTGAAACCCTTGTACATCGTTGGTGGGGAAGTAAAATGGTATGGCCATTATGGAAAATACTATGGACATTTAAAAAAATTTAAAATAAAAAATAGTTTAAAAATAGAATAACTATATAATCCAGGAATCCCACTTCTGAGTATTTACCTGAAAGAAGTTGTCTTTCTTTTTTTTTTTTTTAAATCCTGAAGAAGTCAAGACCCATAGTACAACATAGTGGCTGTTGTTAACAATATTGTATTATACACGTAGAATTCTGTTAAGAGGATAAATCTCATGTTAAGTGTTCTTACCACAACCAGATGAGGATGATGATGATGGTGATGATGACGATGAAAGAAGAAGAAGAAAAGACAGAGGAGAAAGAGGAGGAGGAGGGGGAGAAGGAGACAATGACAGCGGGGAAAAGAAGAGTGCAGGGGGAGGGGAAGGAAGAGGGGATGGGGAGGAGGAGGTGGGGAGGAGGAGGGAAGAAGCTGGGACAAGTCCAAGGTTGACAGATCCTCCTGACTAAAGAGAAACGTGGTGAGAAATAAGTTTGGAGAGACAGCTTGGAGTCCCCAGGAGGCCTTTAGGAATTTGACTGCATTTGAAGAGCAATGAGACCATATGGAAAGGTTGCCAGCGCAGGAATGCTGACGTTTAATATTTTGTTAAAATATGTGCTTTGATGCTGCCTGGTAAATTGATAAGGAAGGTGGTGGTTGATGGGCAAGCAGGGAAGTAGAGAAGCCAGAAAGGCATTGCCTAATTGAGCTCAGCAATGACCATGTTCGAGAGCGAGTCTTAGAAAGAGATCCTATCTTTACACTCGTGGACATTAACAGACCCAACAGAGGTCCTCACATCCTGCTCTCTGGGTTTAAACTGGGGGGAACACCACGTGTGAGGAAGCCCTAGGGCATCACCTTGGATATTATTTCAGGGAAGAGTTGGTATTTGATAGAGAAGGACACAGCTTCTGATCCAGGAGTGGAAAACCATGAAAAGACATGAGAAGAGGAGAAATAATGGAAGGTTTGAAGAGGAAACAAAAATTAATTGGATCAATGTTAGCAGAAACTCACACGCACTATTAGATAAAAAAACAGGAAGATGTGAAGAACTGTTACCTGAAAAATCAAGAAAATGCCATATTAAACACAAGGAAAAGTTAGGTTGTGAAAATCACTCCCAAGGTTTTCCATGGCAACTCAAGTTGAATTTCAGAATGGACTCTGAGTTTCCTAGTGATTAAACGAAGAAGACAATATTGTCCCATTCAAGCCTCACATGATTCACAAGATAAAGACACAGCATTTGCTTAGGAGGAGAACTTATTTTCTAAGACTCAGGCTCTACTTACTATATGCAATAAGTGAAATAATGGCTGGATATCATTCCTTACATACTTTTGTAAAGAAAGCTAATTCAATGGGGCCCTGGGTGGCTCAGTCGTTAAGCGTCTGCTTTCGGCTCAGGGCGTGATCCCAGCGGTCTGGGATCAAGCCCCGCATCAGGCTCCTCTGCTGGGAGCCTGCTTCTTCCTCTCCCACTCCCCCTGCTTGTGTTCCCTCTCTCACTGGCTGTCTCTCTCTGTCAAATAAATAAATAAATAAAATCTTAAAAAAAAAAAAGAAAGCTAATTCAAACTTAAAAAATGTTGTGATTTTAATTATTCCTAAGAAAGTGTGTGCAGCTCCCACTTTTACAGAATTCCATCTCATATCAAGTGTATAAGGAGTTACCTAAGAAATAATATTAATCAAAAGTTCAACTGATACTAATGGTATAAAATTTATATTTTAAACCTTGTCTAATGGAAAAGAACCCTGAAAATAATAAAAAAAAAATCGCTGCTCTGCTCTGTGTCATAAGACTCTCACATACTGAATCAGATAGGCACACATCACTTCGTTTCAGCAAGTGGGAAACTCAGAATCAATCTGAAATTGGACTTCGATAGTCATGGAGGATTTTGAGGTGTATCTCTCTCTCTGGGACTGCGAAATCGGATTTTTTTTCTTTAGCTGATTGACATGGTGGATTATATTGATTGATTTTTAAATTCCAAACCTGCCTCACATGCCTGGAATAAATCCACCCTTGTTCAGGTGTGTAAATATTTTTATACATTGTTGGGTTTATTTTGCTAATATATTTTTGTGGCTTTTGGTTCTTGAGTGATATCGGTTTGTGTTTTTCTTTACTTGCAATGTCTTTATCTGGTTTTGATGTTAGGGTAATTCTGGTTCCATAGAATGAGTTAGGAAGTGTTCTCTCTGTTTTTAATTTCTGGAAGAAATTGTGGACAGTTGGTATCATTTCTATCTTAACTGTTTGATAAAATTCACCAATGAAACCATCTGGGCCTGGTGATTTCTTTTTTGGAAAGTTATTCTCAATTCAATTTTGTTAACAGATGTAAGCCCCTTGAGATGATCTAATTCTTCATGACCGGGTGCTGGTAGTTTGTGTCATTCAAGGGGTTAGTCTATTCAAAACCCAGGGGCATAAGACGGTTTTAGGCCACTTCTCTTCTTGTAATGTTTATGGGATAAGTCGTTTCTTTCATAATATTGGAAACTCACATCTTCTTTCCCTTTTATTTTTTGTTTGGTGGGCCTGCTTAGCAGTTTATCGGTTTTACTGATGTTTTCAAACACCAGCTTTTGTTGTCATTGACTTTCCTGATGGTTTTCTTATTTTCAATTGTATTGATTTCTGCTCTGATTTTTATTACTTTCTGTTCTGATTGCCTTAGGGTTAAATTGCTCTTGTTTCCCTAGTTTCCTAAGGGGGGAAGCTTAGGTTATTGATTTTCGATACTTATGCTCTTGTAATATATGCATTCAATGCTATAAATTTCCCTCCAAGCAATGTTTTTAAGTATATGCCACAAATTTTAAAAACTTTTATTTTTGTTATAATTTAGATTAAAAAATATATATATATTTAAATTTCTCTTGAGACTTCTGCTTTCACCTATAGTTTATTGAGAGTCTTTTTTTCTTTTTTTAATTTCCAAGTATTTCGAATTTTTCAACTATCTCTGTTGTTGATTTCTGTTCTTTTTCATTGTGGTCTTAAAACATTCTTTGTATTTCTATCTTTGTTTATATTATCTTTTACTTTAAGTTTACTTTGTGTCCCAGAATATGGTCAGTCTTGGTGAATGCTCCACGTGACCTTGAGAAGAATGTGTGTCCTGCTGTGGTTGGATGGAGTGTCCTATAGATGTCACCTTAAATCTGAAGTGACCTTTGGATCTTATTTTTTATCCATTATGACAATTCATATCTTTTTAATAGGAATTCAATTTCTGAGCCAAAAAGTATTCCTTTGGCTCTTGTGTCCCTTGCACATACCCATTTCATTGTATTTTTTTATTGTTTTTTTGGCTTTGGTTTTTTTTTTTTTTTTTTTTTTGAGTATGCCATGATTTTGTAACTCTTGATGTTGCAAGATACTCCTGTACTTTTCCTGCCCTGTCTTTACATCACCCATTTCCCTGAGAGCACAGCCCCTCTTATTTGAGAATGGTGTTAGAACTGGTTCAAGATGTGCTTCTTGCTCCTGGGGTCATGGTCTCCAGGCTCCCTCGGATGACCCAGCAAAGCACTATAGGACTGTGTGTCACTCCTGTTTACACACACCCACTATCACTCTTGTTTATCACACCCACGTGCCTGCCTAGTGCATCCACTTGTGACCGTATCAACTCTGACCCATGACCACACCAGTCACTGCAGCCTCCTTCTCCTTTTACGTATCCGTAACCTCCAATTCCAGTTTCAAATGCACATAAAAGCATTAATTCATGTGATGGATCCCTAAAATCGCACAACTTAGGTTTCATGGCTCATACGTGCACAGGTGCTACACCCTTAACTGAACAGGGCCAACGCTGCACGGGGGAAACTGGGTTGTTTTTACTTCTGCTCTTGTTATGTGCTCAGTATACGAGCGTTGTCTCTCCTTCTGACTCACTGGCGAGCAGTGTGGAAATCAAGGGAAGAAGAACTGGGGGTTTCCCTCTCTTTCTCTTTCATCCCGGCCAGCGTTTTTGGCAGAGATGTTTGATTAATACAGAGAAGTGGCAACAGTCAGTTGCCTGCTTATTCGTGTTCTTAGACCATAAATGCCTTGTATCTGTGTTCCACGCCAGGTCTCACTTGAAGGGACAGGGTGGCCAGTCAGGGCAGTTAGTGGCCCCACTGACTCCATCATGGATAGTCAACACTTGCCTTGGACTCACTTTGGGTCTGTCTGGATTCCCACCAGAGTGTGTGCTCCAGGGGTCCGGCTGCTGGGTGAGCGCAGAGCAACGCGAAATGCTGGTGCATCCTCTCCGCTCACACACGCGCTCCTTGTCCCGTCAGCTGCGAATTACAAGGAAGTTCAAAGACGAACTTACTAAGGATTTTGAGATGGTGGTATTAGAGCATTCAGCTAAGTGCAAGCCTTTTGGAAGCATAGGTTACACATTCCCAGAGTAAAACATGAAACCCAGCGTTTGCATTTCTTCAGTGACAAACACAATTTCCTGGCGTCACATAAGGAAGAGGTCCTTACTCCTCCAGCAGGAGACCGAGGTACCACGCACGGATGGAAATTCACCCGTATTTCAGGGGCAGACGCAGTAAACCGTTCTCAGGCATTTCCTTTCCAAACAGCAGATAACAAACTACCTTTGCAACAGAGCTCCTGAATAGGAAAAACAAATAAATTACTTGCTTGGAAGTGGGTTAACCTGTGTGCAAAACTGTGAATCCGAGGCATACTGTGCACCCACAGCCAAGTCACACAGTTATCTGAGTCGTAATCTTTTAAAATAAATGAAACAGGAAGGATAATTTCCATCTTGAAAATTTTTGTGTGGATTAGAGGTAATAAATAGAAAAGATTTTAGCACTTACCCAGCCAATGTTCTATACCTGATCAATGGCAATTATTCCTGGGGATGCTAGCGGCATTCTTGATAAAATACGTCAGATCAATAGACTTAAAAGGCTACTGAATGATGACTTAAGAGGATAGAAGATATTTGATAGATGTTACAGACGGCCTCGGAGACCCTCAGTTTTGTTACTGTAATTGTTTTAATAGCATCCAAAAACCAATCTGATGATATCGACCATGGTTTCAAAATGATTTGATTTTCATTTCAAATTGTTGTCCACTCTTCAAGACGGATGCCCAAAACTCATGGGTGACGAACAGTGCTGAAGTATTTATATGAACATATAAGACATTGACATATGGAAAGTACACCAAAATATAAAAATATTAAAAAAATATTTTGCAATTTTTTCTTCTTAACACGTCCTCCTTTGTCTGAATTTCTCTCTGTCTTATACTTGTTCTTTCTTAAAATATCATGCCTTTTCACTGTATAAAATTTGAAAACTAATAAAAGTATTTGCCAAGCTTCTCATTTCTGGAGTATAACTCCCCAGCTCCATATGTTGAGTTTGCCTGGGATCTCCCTCAGCTTCTTGTTTCCCCAGAGCGTTCTCTGCGTCCAGCACTCCCACAGCATAAGCATCTCAGAACAAACACATAGTCTGACTCAAGACCTGCCTCTCCAAGTTAGATCTGTTAATGTGATGATAGATAGATGATAGATAGATAGATAGATAGATAGATAGATAGATGATGGATAGATAGATGATAGATGATAGATAGATGATGGATAGATAGATGATAGATGATAGATAGATGATAGATGATAGATGATAGATAGATAGATGATAGATAGATAGATAGATAGATAGATAGATGATAGATAGATAGATGATGGATAGATAGATGATAGATGATAGATAGATAATAGATGATAGATAGATAGATGATAGATAGATAGATAGATGATGGATAGATAGATGATAGATGATAGATAGATAGATAGATAGATAATAGATGATAGATAGATAGATGATAGATAGATAGGCAGGCTATGAATGCTACTAGATATATGTATGATTCTCCTCTGGCTGTTCATTGGATCTCAAAATTAGTAAAGCATCTCTATCGGCGTGAGCTTTCATTAATTTCCTCATTGACTAACTCATTTCATTGAATTTTACAGGAATGCATCTTCCTTCTTTTTAGCCCTTCCTGGATAATAAGAAATAGTCACTCTGCTGACAAAACAACAAAATAACGGTATCATTCAGAAGTTTAATTTTATGACATTCTGGTTGGAACAGTAAGCTTGCAGGTTTAAGCAAGCTTGGGTCCAAATGGCTCTCCACCTCACCCCTTATACCATAACTCTGCTTGGATTAGGAAAGGAAAAAAGGAGGGATTTGGGGCTGATCTGTTTTGAAATGTCACGGCCTCCGTGGGGCCGGGAAAGAGTGACGGCTACACAGGGCCTCTAGGAGCTCCAAGACCAAGGAAAGTACATTTTTATCACGACATCTATGTAAGTAGCCTTAACCTGAGCATTCTCTCTGGGGGTTTGCTGGCCACCCTGTTCCAGGCCCTCCCCCTGGACCGTTGGCCCCTGGCCACTTTTCAGCAGCTGATAGATCTTGGGACATCCCTCATGGTCCTGCTAACAGAAGCAGCTGCCTGGTTCTTTCACCACCGATGTCTTCTCCAGAAGAGCAGGTGGACCCCTGCGTCGACTCATGGACCACTGCCTCGACCTTGCCTTTGCATACACAGACTGTCCCCCAGAAAAATCTTGCTAACATTCAAATCCGATTACATCCCTTTTGTTATGGACAAACTGTGTGTTGCCACCCCCAAATTCTTACGCTGAGGCCCAAACGCACTGGGGCAATGTCGGAGGCAGGGTGTATGGGGGGGTGACTAAGTTTCAGTGAGGTCATGAGGGCAGGGCCTAATCCTACAGGCCTGCTGTTCTTTTAAGAAGAGGAAGAGACCACTGAGGCCTCCCTCCCGAGTGTGTGCACGGAGGAAAGATATTTGCAACTGAGGAGAGGCCTCCCCAGACACTGAGCGTGTCTGCACCCTGATCCAGGACTTCCGGCCTCCAGAGCCGTGGGGAAGAGTGTCTGCTGTCTAAGCCCCTGGCCGCCCTGCGGACTGACCTGGCCTATCCAGACCTGGGCTCCCCGCCGAGCAGGCACACCCCTCGGGGCAACAAACGGGACTCAGGCCCGCGGGGGGCCTGCCGAGCTGACCTCCCGCCCAGCACAGAAGGGCCTGGGTCGCCTGGGGCCACAGGAGCCCCTTAACTAGAGGAGCTGTGTGCCGTGTCTGGAAACCCCGAACAGAAGCAGCACAACACGGGTCGAGGCCTTTGAGGCAGGAGCTCAGCCCGAGGGACGCATCCGCTAGGTTACTAGAGGAAAGACACCGAATGCAGAAGTGTAGACCGACGGGGTCACGCAGCCCAGGGAGCAGAGGAGCAAGAGGGGTCCCAAACCAGCCGCAGCAGCAGCACCAGCCCCCTGCACCGCTGGGACCCCCTTCTTGTCTTTGTATTTTTGTACCGCATCGGTGACTGGCGATCCCTGGCAACAATTCCTGCGAGCAGAGAGCGAACTTACGCGGAGTGGGGCGTTTGTGAGCAGAACGAGAGAGGGGCTGGGGAGCACTCCGTCTGGGTTCTGCATGTGACGACCCGCTGCCCAGGCGTCGCTTCCCTGCCCGTGTATCTACACTGGACGGAGGGCGTTTCTGGCCACCGCAGGTCGTGTGCACCTGCGGACGTGCGGGGAGCGCGGCCCCAGGAGGAGCCAAGCGAAGCCACCTTCCCGGGGAGGTCAGAGTCTCCGTGATAATCCCCAGCAGCAGGACCCCGAAGAAAGCACCGCTCCCTGTCCCGGTCTTATTACGGGCTGTGCCATCAGGCAGGAAAAGGGGGATTTTCCGTAACACTTCAGGGGCAAAAAGTCAGGGCTGCCACGTGTGTGACTTACCCAGTCAAGCCCATTCAGCAAACCCCATAAACTTAAGATGTTCTGTTTTCTAGACCTGCTCCACTCAGACGGGGCAGGGCTCAGGTTACCTGCTGTTTGTGCCCCTGGAAAATCGCCAGGGCTGTTGTAACGAGTGTAGCTGGTACACGAATTACCTGTCTGCTTTTCATATGTGTCTAATCTTCCAGTTTTATATGAAGGCATTAAAGGTTTATCCTTTAGTTGATAACGGCATAAAAGAGAAGATCCGGACTAATCCTTCAAAAATTAAGAATGCAAAAAAAAAAAAAGAGAGAGAGAAATTAAGTTTGGAGGACATAAATGTGAACAGCTTGTCAAAAGAAAAATCACTTAGAATGCACCATAGGAAAATTTCCAGTTGCATATTTTAAGTTGCATATTTTAAGCTGAAGGGCCATGCAAATATTCATGCATTCGTGCTGTGCAATGAGACAGTCTATCAGAGAAACCATTTTTTTAAGCCTGAGTGGTTAGAAATCACTCTAAAATAGCCACGTTACATTTCCATCACAACTAAGTACAGACTAGTAACCATAATTAAATCTTTTTAATGACCACAGTTCTTGAGGCCTGTCAGGGTAATTATTACGAAACTCCATTTCGTTACATAGAGGAAGCGTAGGCGTCGGCTTTGGTGTTTAGGCACAGGATATTAGCAATTTTTCCGTCTGAATTCCCTATCAAGCTTCCTTACGATTTTGGTGACTCAACTTCTCCTCCAGGGAGATTCTGATTGATTATGTGGTTTCTGGTTAATTAGGCTTTTCCTGCTTCCGTGCCCGGAGCCCCGAGGCAGGGAGCACCCCGGGCGGGCTGCATATTCAGCACCTGGCGGGAAGGAGCGCTCTCTCTACTAATGACCTGGGTGGAGCCACGGTGACAAAGAGGTGGCTTCCACAGACGCCTACAAATAGAAAAATCACTTCTCCGCCCTCCTGCCAGTTCATTTTTTGGTTCTTTGTTCAGCATAAAATGAAAGGCCCGGCTGCCTGTGATGGTGTAGATGCTGAGAATATTCTTCCATATGCTAAAGGGAAAATAGAGAGGGCTTTCGGGGCTGAGTTATTTGTGATCTCTTCTCCTTATTTCCCCTCCAGATATTAAATAAAATTAGAGTAATGGACATAATTAACTCGGAGTCTCATCTCAGAAGGATAATTTATTACCAGGTTAAAACCCCTCGAACCAGAACTCTAAGTGATTTGTAGTGATTATTACACAACACTTTCACATTTTTGCTGACCTACTTTTCTTTTTCCGCAAGATGGGAAGAAACTAAATAATGGAGTAAAAATGAGTCTTACCCATTTCACTGATTGCATGATTTTGTCAGGCTATTTTTTTTTTTAAAACCCCTTAAAATATTAGGTTCTTGACTCACTGGCTGTGTCAGGGAAGCAGGGTTTTGGTGCTCTCGCTCTTTCAAACAGTGTTGAGGAGGACGCTCTGAACCGGGTTCACGGGGGTGTTACAAATGCTTTGGCGGTGTGACCCGTGATCTCCGATCTCATAGGGACTGCACGCAGGGGGAGAGGGGCAAAGCCAGGAAACATCTAGAAATTTGGAAAATAGCATCCACATTGAAACACAATTAAATCAAAATTATTTTAGACCTATTTCTTTGAAGGCATAGTGCTGAATGCTAGAACCAGGCTAATAGGACGTCCGGGGTGGGGGTGGGGGGCACCAGACTGGATGAAGTAACAGCAGATAGTTGAACGGCAATCGGAAACAAACGACAATAGCAATTGAGAGCAGAGGTGGAGCAAATGACAGTATCTGGTCTAGAGAGTGCCTTCCGTGGTTGCAGAGGGATCCTGATAACAATGTGCGGTGTGAAGGTGATACGGGACGGCACTGTATGCAGGCCTTCGTTCACTGCCACAGCTCACCCCTGCTCCCAGGCTGGGGGCACTCGGTGCAGGACCATGACTATAGGTGGGACTCAGTTTACCATCTTGGATCCACTGTTCTTGCCTACTGCTCAGGTCAGGGCTGGGAGAGGGCGGTGATTCTCATCTCCATGGCCGCACTTGTTTGTATATGGTATCGATTTATTATTTGGAGAATTCTAGAATTACAAGCTGCAGATTAAGTCCTCTTCCTCCTTTAACATAATTAAATCTAATTATATAATTAATTTAAATTTTATTGCAAAACTTTCCTCTGTAACTATTTAGAGGGGAATGATCACCAGGTCAGACAGAAAAGGGTATGATAATAATAATCTATGAGGGCATATTGGAGTAGACTTTTTTAGAGCTTTAGTGGTTTTTGCCCTTCTTTTGTAAAGAAAAATGCCCTACTGGGTATTTACCCCAAAGACACAGATGTAGTGAAGAGAAGAAGGGCCATATGCACCCCAATGTTCATAGCAGCATTGTCCACAATAGCTAAATTGTAGAAGGAGCCAAGATGCCCTTCAACAGATGACTAGATTAAGAAGACGTGGTCCATATATACAATGGAATATTACTCAGCCATCAGAAAGAACGATTACCCAACATTCGCAGCAACATGGACAGGACTGGAGGAGATTATGCTAAGTGAAATAAGTCAAGCAGAGAAAGATAATTATCATATGGTTTCACTCATTTATGGAACATAAAAAATAGGAAGATAGGTAAGAGAAGGCAGGGAGGAAGGAAGGGGGGGTGAACAGAAGGGGGAATGAACCATGAGAGACTATGGACTCTGAGAAACAAACTGAGGGCTTCAGAGGGGAGGGGAGTGGGGGACTGGCCTAGGCCGGTGATGGGTATTAAGGAGGGCACATATTGCATGGAACACTGGGTGTTATATGCAAGTAATGAATCATGGAACTTTACATCAAAAACTAATGAGGTACTGTATGGTGACTAACATAACATAAAAAAATTTATTATAAAATAAAATAAAAATAAATAAAGAAAAAAGAAAATTCATGGGTATATTGGACTTTGGCATTACAAATGGAGAATAAAATAGACTATTGCTAAGAAAAAAAAAAAGAAAAGACTTCAACCAATGTGGCCTCCATGTCTTGCTTTTTGTAGAATGTGCGAGCTCCAGCAGTAAGCAGACGAGAACAAGAGAATGGATGCTGCCACCTTTAGAACTGTGCTCGTTTCTACTCTTGTCCACTTTGCCCTATTTCAGAGGTGAGGACAATTGGGTCCTTCACTCTCTTTCCATTGAGATCAATGGCAAACTGACAAGCAGACACCAGAGAGGCTCCAATATGCTAACAACTGCTGATGAGCCGAAACCTCCAGTTTAATTTCTTGCGGGATTCCACTCTAAGAACCTGGCATTTCCTGGCCTACGGGGTCTTCGAAACCAAAGTGAGAGATTGACTTAGAGCCACTCAGGGAGCACACAGCCGATGGAAGGTACCAACGAGCCACCGGACCTTTTACACCTGGGCACCCTCTTCCACGGGATGGGGGAGCAGCGCGTGGCAGGACTGTAGCCCTGATCCCGTGCCCCTTAACCTGTGACCTCCGTAGACGTTTTGTCAATAGGGTCCCTAGAGAATCGCGCCTGTGTTTCGTAATCTTCATATTGACGACAAGAGGCCTCCTGCTTCCCTGCGGTGAGGTTTCATCATTTCCCTGAACGGCCTTTCAGCAAAGGGATTTGCTTCATGCCCATTCCCGAAACGTCTTTCTCCAAACCTTGTTTGGTGACTCTTATATGCATTTTGTCCACAATAAAGAATTGCTTTATTCTTATTTGATAAGCTCTGCCATTTTCAATAGAGACTTTTTTTTTCCTATTTAGCAAAACCTAATCTATTCTTATCACTGATAAATTCAGGGAGAAATTAATATGTGTTTATTTAAGTTGTCTACACAAATATTTTGGATAAATATATATTGTAGCTTTTCTCTGGAATGCGTGTGTGTGTGTGTGTGTGTGTGTGCGTTTCACTCCACGGCAGCAGGATCTCTGGGTGAGAATCACATCCGAAGCTCATCCCACATGCTTTTTCTTCTTTCATTATTTTTGACATTAGTCAAAAGCCAAAGCTGCAATTGCTGAAAGTATTTTAAAATGACCGTGGTAGGCCAGGTCCTGGTTTTCGGTTCAGCAGCCATGCTGTGGTGCAGACAGACGCCACTGAAACTCCGTGGCCTCCTCGCATGTGTCCAACCAGAGCAAGGGGCTCCTACCCTCTGAGTCTTTGACTTCTTATTTGTAAAATGCCTGTCCTATTTTCCCTGTCTCGGAGCTAACGGTGATGCAATAGTGTGTCTACCACAAAGAAGATATTCAGCCATGGGTCCCTCTTTGTTTGATTATCACTCTGTCTTTATTAACGACCATCCGAGAGCCCCAGGGAATTAACAGAGGGAACATGAGCAAAATGCACACGGAATGCATGGCGTCACAGAAGACACAATCATCTGAACAACTAACATATAAGGGAAGTGAGCTGGGTTTTGGTGAATTAATCTCATCACGCATGAGGTGATATCAAATCTACATCTCATAAAAATAAAAATATAATATCAGAAAAAATAACATTGAAAGTTTTTCTTTGCTTTCTTTTTTTTTTTAGAGAAACTGACTTCAAGGTCCAGCTCTCCAGCTGTGGAAACTAACAAGGGCACAATCACAAGTACGAAAACCGGTCTTCATTTGTGACATGTTCTTCATCTTCGGGGACTTCTTAGAATTATTTCTGATAATCAGGAATCTCTCGTAGGGCTGCATGAAGAGTGGGGCTATTGTCCTTTGATTGCATGTCCTATATTTTCAGAGGAAGAAAGTGATTTTCATTATTTGAAGTAAGTATTTTATTTCCTTGAAATGAACATAATCTCCCCAAAGCCCTGAATTTGAAGCTCAGAATACTGATCATGCTTGAGAGCCTGACGTGTTTGGCCAGATAACATGGATGTAGTGTGTGTGTGTGTGCTGTTCTCTGACTGCACCCCATTTGCTCATACTTCTATATGAAGAAGAAACTTTTTTTTTTGTTCTTCTTTATCACGTTCAACTGTATACAAGGTCCCCTCTGGCTGTTGGCTGCCTCCCCTGACTGCACTGCTGCCCTTAAACGCACCACCAGCAAGAAGAGGGCTCAGAAGCGGGGCAGCCTCTCCCCCTGTCCTGTCCTTCCCTCTGTGCTGCCGTGGACGCGCCCAGCGGATACGCCTCGGGGGAGCAAGGAACATATGTAACACTCACCACTCGCAGGGATTTTTACAAACTTGCTGCTATGAAGGCCAAGATAATATGGAACACTACAGAGGTGATCTGACAAAATATTGTTATTTCTAAGTTATTTTAGGGAGGTCAAGGATATTGAAAATAGCCTTGTGAGACTTTTTTTGGCCTGGCTCACTTTGCAGAAAGATTTGAATTTCCTGGAATCTCCGTTCTAATGCATCCTGAGAAGAGAAATGTGCCCGCCAAAATCCAAATGGAAAACAATATGAAATGTCTGTGTTGGACTCCACAAGATCTCCACAGTACTCGACAGAGGCATCTGCTATAAACTTGTATTTCTTTCCTACATGTATTGAATGCCACAAAATAAAGAATTCCATCAACTCTAAATAGGCTGTCTGAAATAAGAAATTAAGAAAGGAAATTATTGAAAGCAAAGCCCCCACCTAGCATAAATAGGTTGAATGATACAATTAATTAAATTGTGACTATTGGGGTACCTGGGTGGCACAGTCGTTAAGCGTCTGCTTCGGTTCAGGGCATGATCCCGGCGTTATGGGATCGAGCCCCACATCAGGCTCCTCCGCTGTGAGCCTGCTTCTTCCTCTCCCACTCCCCCTGCTTGTGTTCCCTCTCTCGCTGGCTGTCTCTATCTCTGTCAAATAAATAAAATCTTTAAAAAAAAAATAAATTGTGCCTATTATCTCTAAAGTGTAATAGGGCTTTATGATTTTGTTGACCATGAAATAAATTTCCTTCCCTGACTCTATGGGATGTCCTAGAGAGCGTGGGGTCATGTGTGGGCGCCCTTGGCCCCCGTGCTCTCCCAAGGGTGTGAATTCCAGAAAACCTAGAGTCTCAGCTCTAAGATGACTAGCTCTGTAAACTTGGTTCTTTAATGTGCTGATCATCTGTCTATTTCTCTGTGAAGAGTGTCAGAGTAGCAGTTAGGTCTCAGAATCGGAGAAGATGTGCAGAGGGGCTTCGTGAACGCAGCGCACGCATTGAGGACCCCTCTCTACGCCACACTCATCCTTATGTGGAGAGGATCTCAGCACAGGCGGGAGGCTCCTTATCTTTCCTAAGACTCCTGGAAATTTCACTGAAAAATAAAAGTGGAGCTTGGAGTGTGAAGTGGGAGACGCACGGTCATATATGTAGCAACGTAGACTTTGGGTCCAGCAACAGACGAACTCGTTCATTTCCTCTGTTCCAAGCCCGGTGTTTAGATAGGAATGCACTGGCTATCTTTCATCAACAACTATTAAATTACATTAACTAGAAACAAATGAAAACTCTCAAAAATTTTAGGAACCGATCGCCTCTCTGTTGCAGTGTTTTCAATCTTTTCTGGCTGGGCAGAAATGGAGCCGTACTCAAAGCCCCACGGGTCTTTAGATTCTTACTGAAGTCAAGAACAAAACAAAACAAAAAACCAGGTCACAGTCCAATCAATGTTGTGTGTGCTGTTTAATTGTAACATCCAGGGGTACTTAATACGCTGTCTTCTCTTACTTATAAATCAAGTGTGTAGAGATTAGATTATTCATATTTTTTTCCAGCTAATGGAAATGTCAAAAGGACCTCCAAACAAGAATGAAATTTCTCCCACTTCCCGGACTTAGGGCGTCTCACTCAGGATTCTGAAATTGATTCTTCTCAGAAGACCTCCTTTTTATTCCTTTGACCTTTCAGATCACCCACTACTGTCCTTTTAATTTATAATTCTCCAAGCTACTGTTATTCCTCTTCCTTTATTCCCCTACCAGCGTCTGGCATTCCTGCCCCGCAGCGGGCATCTACAAGATGAACGTCCAGCAGTCGCCTGCAGAAGAAACATTTTGAGTCAAACCACCATCATTTCCTTTTGGGCAACCTCCCCTCCTTGGGTGGTAAGAAATGACTCGTCTTCAAGTCATCAGCATTTTACACATTTAACCCTGGACTTAAAAATTCCTGATGCCATGTTTGTTTGGCCATCGTGTGTGTGCTTAATGAGAATAATTAATCTTTGTGTTGAAGTAATCGTTCAGAGGAGGTCAGGAGAAGGGTGAGTGGAAAGCAGCTGAGCGTAGAGCCTTCTTGTCTCGCCCCCTTTGGCTGCATGAAATCTAGGGGTGCCAGCAGGGCGAACGAGTCCTTGGGTCCTGTCTCCTCTTCCACCTTCTCCCCGTGCCTTGTGCAGAGAGGAAAACTTTCCAGGACAAAAGTACTTCCACGGAGGACGGTCCTGACACAAAAACTCACCCACTCACATGTGGTGTCCTGTCTTATCACTTCCGAACAGACCTCGGAGCTTGAAAAGATTTAGAAATTTGTTTAACTTGCCATTTCCTGACATAATGAGGAAATCAACGTGTCTTGCCTTTCGGAATGCTTGTGAGTCCAGGATAATTCAACAAGAGTGTGCTGTGATAAGCAGAAGCGAAACAGGAGGGACGTCCTCATCAAGTCCAGATCAGAGATCCTTTACAGATGAGACCGTGCGACTTTATGGCTGGGACCCTCCACATCCTGTGTCTATAGAAACAAAGCAGTATTTTGGGAAAAGTTCTTTTTGCAGTTGTGAGTGATATCCTAGGAAGCACAGAGTAGTCTGCCCCAGACGTAGATGGAGACCGGGAGGGGAAACCCACTTGTTTTGACAAAAAGTAAACCCTTTCCATGTCAAAGTCAGCTTTTCCTGATCCAAAGAGCGACCTGGAGAAGGCATCTATCTGCACATGGGCTTAGAAGAGCAAAGTCCTGTGACCTCCCGGGACCCTTGACCATCCCCCAGTTAGTAAGCAGATGCGTCGGTGAGGAGAGTGAACTTGGGCCCATGCCGGTGTGCAAAGCTCCCCCCTCCCCGGGCTGAGGGTGCCCCCAGGGCCTGGTTCCCACATGCAATTGCTGGACGAGTCAGTGTCCGTGTGACATCAGCCCGTGTAAATGACACTTCAACATTCCCGCTCATCTTTACAGAAATGTGACAGGCTTCCAACAGCCTTTGTGCTCAGTTACCCAGGGAAAAGCCCACGGAGAGAGCAGCCTTCTCACAAGCTTGTTTTGATGCAAATGCTTGGGGCAGAGTGGACACAGGGAAAGCCACCATGACCCTTGCTTGGAGGGAGGCACGGGTGTCTTCCCCAGCAGGACTCCCACGGTGGCTTGGCCCTCCCCCGGGGCTCTGCCGTCCGCCCTTTTCTCTCAAAGCCCACAACTCACATACTGCCTCTCCGAATGCACTTTTTCATGTACAACAGTTTTAGATTTACCGCAGATTTGGAAAGAAAGTACAGAGTTTGCGCGAACCTCACATTCCATTACCCCCTGTTTTAAGCATCTTAATGGGCATATTTCTCACAATCATTGATTATTATCAACTCCTGTAATGAACAGGACATTATTATTGCTTTGTTACTAACTAAAGTCGTCACTGTAGTCGGATTTCCTTAGCGTTTGCCTATTCTCTTCTTTCTCTTCTAGGTACGCTGGAGTCGGTGTGTCTCCTTGGGCTCCTCTTGGCTGTGACACTTTCTTAGACTGTCCTTGTCTTGGATGACCTTGTCGGTGTTGAGGAGGACTGGTTAGGTGTTTTGTAAAATGTCCCTTAGTTGGGATTCATTTTACGTGTTTCTTTCTCATTCTTAGACTGGGATTAGGTATTTTGGAGAAGGAAATCCCAGAGAAAAGTGTCGTTTTCCCTGCTTCATACCAAGGGAACTATGATCAGCATGTCTAAGCACGCTGATGTTAATCTTGATTATCTGACTGAGGTCGTGTTTGTCGGGTTCTGAGTTACCGGAATTGCCCTGTCTTTCCCTACTGACCTCATTGGAAGAAAGTCGGTTGCCCATCCCACATTAAGGAGTGGGGAGGTATCAACACAAATTAATCGGTGTTCTTCTGCGTGACAGATTTATCTCCTTTTCACAATTCATTTATTTATCCTATAATTTATTGATATCAGTATGGACTTACGTATATTTATTTTATCCTTTGAGTATAATCCAGCAACACTTTTTATATTCTGTTGCTCATACTTCTCCGACTTTGGACTTTGAGAACTCCTCCAGCTGGCTCTTCCACTTGCCTTCTGCACTTGTTTTTGAGAACTTCCTTACTTTCTGATGCTATAACATGATCTAGGTTCCTGTGGAATATTCCTTCTCTGGTCCTAGAATTCCCCATTTCTCCAAGGAGCCCTGGTTCCTTTTACTGGAGAACATGGTCTGAGAAACAAAATGTGGGTGCTTGTGAGCTTGCTGCTACTGGGGACTTCTTGCTGCCCATCCTCCACGCTGGCAAAGCCAGGAGCTCTACGTGGGGACCTCAGTCCTCGTGGACGTCCATGCCTGGAAGTTTTTCTCTGTGTGACCATCTGTGCATGCATCAAGCTAGGCATGAGCTCATATTGATGTTTTTAACTCTAATACGCTAATTACCACATGGGTTATTGCTGTCCCCTTACTTTTTTGAAACCCCCTTTCCTCAGCCAGGAAGCCATACAGAAACACCTCGGTCAGCCTTCCCGTTTAAGGAAAAGCTCTAGGAAAACAGACCAGAGGGAGCAACAAACAGCAACATCCGTGTCTCTTGTCACAGCTGGAATTAACCCACGAGAACTGATCCAAAGATAGTATTGAAAAGTGTCTTGGTTCAGGTTTGGTCCAGAAAAATGTCAATCATCCTTGCTCTGTTTCTATACATTTATAAATTACACGGGTCCTCATCTACGTTCCATCTTTTTTTTTTTTCTTTCTTGCAAGGAGAAAATCATTGGTTTCTTTTGTAGGGTAATGAAATCCAAGTAAAGTTTCCTTCAGATTTCAGTTTGGAGCTCTGACCAGCTCTGAATGGTGGGCCATAATTTCAGTTTGGCTCAACTTCCTTGGGTGTATCCAATTCATCAACCGTAAAAATGAATTCTATTTTATGTACCTGTTAAGTATGATGAGGGTTGCTTGGTTTTACGGTTGGGAAATCTGAAGAAATCCGAGGTCCTTCATTTCAAACACTCAGTGGAGGGGCCCTTACAGATCTGCGGGTATGGGGTGGGGAGAACCCTCCTTACTCCACTACCCCCAACAGGCTGTGTCAGGAAAGGCACCACCTTCTCTTGTCTTAAACCCTTCTGAAGCGCGGTTTGACGGGTTTGACCAATGAAGTCTGCCGAATCAGTCAAGCAATTTCAGGCATGGAAACACGATTGCCTTCTATCCTTTAGCTTCTATTATTCCCCTCATGTCCTAGGGGAGGGAAGTGGCTGATCTGAGTCACTTATTCTAGTGGTTTTTTCTTTTCCTTTTGAAACTGAGATGTTAAACTGGATTGAAGGAATGATGGGTGTAGGTAGAAACATCGTGGGAGGGTGTGGCGAGGAGGTCCATGGGCTCCTGCCTTCCTGGAGCGCATCGGAGGGCAGGGCCATCGTGGACTCCTGAGTGCGTGCTGTTCGGAGTGATCGGAAGGAAGGTTGATGACTGATCATGTAGTCACATGCTTGCCAAAGGCTCAGAAAATTACTCATCCAGCACTTTGCTGAGAAAGTAGTAATTTCACAATTTTAAGTCCCTTGGTAAAACTTTTGACCCTGCCACTTCACAAGGGGCTTCGATAATGTTCGCAAGGGAAAGTGCATTTTGCAAAGCCCCACTGAAAATAGAAGCATTTTCGCGGAAAGTGTCAGGGGTCGTTTCCCCCACATTCTCAGTAAATGCACAAGCATTTTGACAAAGAAGATACCTTTGCATTTTCTTGTCTAGATGTAACCTGAGTGGGCATCGCCAAGCTTGTAATTAGAAAGATTTGTCAAAACATAAATTGTAGGCCCTAATACTAGGTTACTTCCACACTTAATTGTGACCTTATGAATGTCCTGCTAACTTATCCTAGGAAGTAAAAATAGAACATATTTTCCAAAAATAATGAGCAGCAGGCGTAATTGCAGATATACTCTTGAAATCACTAAAATGTGAACATAGATGATCAGAGACCTGAGAAAACCAATTAAAATAATTTTTCAGCCACTTCTTGAGCTATTCAGGATTTGTGAGCAATATGACATGAGACGTGTCCATCTGAGAAGGAAGATGTCTACCGGAATGTTCTAGCTGGCTGTGTTTGCCGTATTGGAAACAGGAGGCAGAAATGATTTCTGACTTACACAAAATTGTCAGTTTACCCTAAGTGATTAAACCAACCTCCTGCAGAAAAGGACGAAGTAACAAATAAAAACATTTCTATTTCCACCCACAATCTTGTCAGTGCAAGTAGCAGGGTCCTGATCAGCCCATCACTCCCATCTGTACCTAGAGTCAGGTGAAAAAGCTGCCAGTCCCACACTTTGGCTTGGGAATCCGGGAAGAAGTCCGAGAGGCACACTGTGGTCTGTGGCATGTGACAAGGTTTTGTCCAATAAAGTAAGGCAAGGAGTGTCTTACATGGGAAATTAACAGGTGACAGCTGATAATGCATTTCTTGCGAGACCCACAAAAGGCGGGAGACAATTGCACTGTGAGTGTCCTCTTCTCCGGAGGGTTGCGTCTGTTTCTGCCTTGCCGTCCTGTGTAAAAGCAACTGCTGGGCAGGGCGTGTCCAGGGGCTGAATCTGGTGCTCGTAAGTCCCACTGAGGCTGCCCCCTCCCATGAGCTGCTAATGCACAGGACAGACATTGAGTCCTGGGGCTCAGAGGCCCCCCAGGAACCGTAGGGGTAACCCGGGGCGTCTCCTGTAGGCAGTGCCAATGCGACCATCTGCATCCCAATGCCTTAAATCAGAGTCGATCACCATGGCGAAGGAGGACATTTCAGTGTCTTTAAGAACATGGTAGAATATCATCGAGCTTATTTCTTTACCTACTCAACTTACAATTAATACATCACTCGCACGTTCCCAGCACCGTACCATGTGCTGTGGTTGTCAGTTTGAGCACGACAAAGTTCCCACTACACGGAACCCACTGTTCTCGGAGAAAATCTGACCTTGATTACAGGACAGTGTCTACTCTATCTCTTTTGAAAAGCTTTCTGCCCATAAAAGTCTACTCTGCTCTCACCGACAATCTAATCTTTGCACGATTTCCCTATTATCTTTGAAGACTGTCTGAGGCTTTTCCATTTTCTCTCTTGATGCTGCAAATGTATGAATCCTAAGTATTCTAAATACATAGAAAATAAGGTAAGACAGAATAGATTTGTGGTGAATTTATTTTTATGGACTCCTTTCCAGTGATCACATTCAGAAGGAATACCTTGTTTACACATAGAAAGAGATATGAAATTAGGTCTCAACATACCTTATATAAAAATCAATTCCAGATAAGTAGAGACTTAAATATGAATGATAAGCCTTTAAATCATTCAGAAAATAATAGAGACGAATATTGTTTATCTTAGGGGAAGGGCGCTCTTTATTAAACAAGATGCATGACCCTTTCTGTATGTTTTTGATAAATAAAATTTTCTAATGTGAATGCTGTTGAGCGTACCAGCCTTTTCCTTTATAATTTGTGCTTACTCCCCTATCTTCTTGTGTGTCTGATTTCTCTGGTTATGGCTTCTTCCAGCTCTTACACACACTGCCTTATTTTTCCGAGCATGTCTGTATGTGCATGCTTTTATCACGTTTAATTTCACTCGTACATCTTTGGAAACACTGTGATCATTGCTGGAAGGCATATTTCTCTCAAGTATTTCCTTTTGCTTCTGTCCAGGATCATTTAAAAATAAGTTCACAATTCGAAGCTTTTTATAATATATAGGCTGGGTGTTTGCAAAACTCAGATCTCTGGGCTCCCCGGTCTGTTTTCGAGGCTCCACCTTGAGAAAATGTGGGGTGTCTTGCAACATCACACCAAGGATTCCCTGGGGGAGGCTCTTACCCTGTTACTTTTTTATCTCTCTGGTTTCCTACCATTTTCCCCTTAATTTATGAGCATTTCAATTAAGCGTTTAAAATACAACTTTAAAATGTGTCCCATTCAGAATTACAGTTGTTTTGCTGCATTAGGGTTGTGTCGGATTTTTTTTTCTAACCATAAATCAGAAAACCTTCGATCATTTGTTTTTCTGGTTTTCCTTTGACAATTATCTTTTTCTCTTTGCTTTTACATTGTGATTTATTCTTTGAGTTCTCTGAAAATTCTATTACCTGATTTCTTCATTTCCTGGTATTGACTGCAAACAATTCAGAGTTTTAAAAATACAATTAAATAGACATTTTCAAGGAGTTTGAGAGTCGACACTTGTGGAAATGAGAGTTTGTCTACAAAAGCTATGTCACTTTTAGCTCTGCACATGAATAACTGGACTATGGCTTTCCCCCCCAGTATCAAATTGCTGAGACTGGGATACATTTCCATGGATTTCAGTCTGGCGTTTTCTCTATGACAATATGTATTTGTTTTGTTTTGATAATCTACAAATGCATATTTTTTGTAGAATGAGCATAACTATAAAGCTTACATGCTTTATATAATGGCCTGTTATTTGGCAGTTTTTGGGAAATGGTAGTTGTAAACAATGGCGATGTCCAAATGGCATGGGACAAGAATCACTCTTGAATTTCGAGAGACATGGGGAAATTACATTGAGCAATAAAAGCGCCCCTGGCCAGTGGGGGTGGCGGGTTCTGAATGCCATGCCTAGGGGGCCATATGCTTTCTTGGGAATTGGGGAAGCCCATGATAAATTCTGGTTGCAAATCTCATCTCCAGATTAGACACCCAGACTCTGTTGCTCTCTGGGTACTTTTTAGGCAACGAGCTTCTCTGTGACTTAGTTTGAGATATCATCTGTGCGCCATTCAGGAGCAATACTGAAAATTAAGTCATTGGGCCATTGTGTAAGTTTGGAGAAAGCATTTCTGGAGAAGAATCCAATGCATTCCATCCTCCAGTTTAACTAAAATGAGCTTACCCGGAAGTCTACTGTTCATGTTTAACAGTTGCTTTAGACACAGAGAACACGAAAATATCTTGTATTTAATCAAAGGGGAAGAATTGAAAACACAGTTTCACAGTAAAGATTCATGTTTATTTCGCCCGACCTTGTGGGTAACTGACACAGAAGCCTCGGGCAGCCGCCATACTCAGAAAGCAAGGAGAAACGGAGTCACTTGCTTTGATGGAAGGTGGTTCTCCACTTTCTACTCCACTTTTTGCCACGGAGACAGCATATGTATTTTTAAATTGACAATTATCACTCTAATCTCCATTATGGGTTTAAAACCTTTGCTTGTACTGAATCAGTGCGACTTTAAGCAAAAGTCCATTTATTAAATCTTTTATTAGGCTTTTCATTATGCATGCTTGTAAAGATCTTAATAGAGATGTTAAGTAATGAAATTTTGCAAGTTCCTAAAATCTTCATAAATCTCCATAAATTGACTCTTTATGAGAAACCTGCTTTCATTGTGTCTGATTTTTATTCATATGCAACCAAAATGTTAATATACTTTAATTACAGCTAATATGATTTATCTCTTCACTCATTATATAAGTTAATTTTCTTCTAAAGAAGTCCTGTTTTCAAATTCTCTCCAGCAGTGTAGAATTAAAGTAATTATAGTTTGGCTCAGGAAATTAGTCATGAAGGTTCATGAATGCTAAAATAAATTGGAGTTTTCACAGGATAGATTAGGCCATATGCTTTCCAGAAGGAAAGAGGAGAACGGAAATGATTTCTGTTAGTGAGTTTCCTGCTGAGGAAATATTGAAGGTAAATTAACAAGAAGTCTTGACGTTGCAAAACCAGGGACAAATAGAATGGCCAGAGTTTTAATGGCTTGAGTTGATCAGACTGGTCTGGAATGCACACATTTAGAATTCAGGCATGATTGTACCACCTGACCACAAACTCTGCTTTGATTCAACATCTGGTTTTGTTACATTTTTGGCTTCGTTTGAGAGATGAGCTCAAAAAGATTCCTAGAATATACTAGAAATGTTTTTATGACCTGCGTCTGTTGTTGCAGGGAAAAGACTTAGGTTCTCCTTTCTTAAGAAAGGAGATGTGGGGCGCCTGGGTGGCACAGCAGTTAAGCGTCTGCCTTCGGCTCAGGGCGTGATCCCGGCGTTATGGGATCGAGCCCCACATCAGGCTCCTCTGCTGAGAGCCTGCTTCTTCCTCTCCCACTTCCCTTGCTTGTGTTCCCTCTCTCACTGGCTGTCTCTATCTCTGTTGAATAAATAAATAAAAAATCTTAAAAAAAAAAAAAAAAAAGAAAGGAGATGTGATGCCCCCCTTCACTCCTCTTCATATTGTCCCACCACGATGTCTCCACACCTTCAAGATTAAATTCGCAGTCATATCATGGTGTGTCTTTCTCACACACACAGAAGATATCACTCGTGAAAGTTCTTATAGATGCTAAAATCCATCCATACACCATGGGTTTCTTTGTTCTGCAGCTAACGATTGACACGCATGTTTTAACGAAACAGTAACTTAACAGTAATATCCCTTGTGCATTAAAAGAGAACAGTATTTCCGGAAAATACTTCTATTCCGGAAAATATTCTTCTTCTGCATACACAAAGATTGTGGGGAAACAGAAAGTTTACGTGAAAAATAAACCAGCATCCATGAGATCAGGGAAAAATACCTCAAAGCAAGTGTCTGTTCCCGCAGTATCACAGAATCACGAGGAAGGCCATTCCCGGTTTTGGATTCTTGAGTATACGTTCCTGGGTACCGTTTTTAATTCTGATAAATAAAAGGAATGATTGAAAAGGAATTCAGTATTTACTATGCTTCCTCTGTAACTCATAGCCCCTTGTAGATTCCGATTGTATCATCAGTGAGCAGATTGCGTGGTGAGTTCTCTGCTCCGTGTTTCCTGGTTGCCCGAGTTGTGTCGTGTGGTAGAAAAGTGAGCCCCACACCGTACGAGCGTTGCCTGTGCTTGTGAGCATGTGTGTAAGCTCCCAGCAAGGGCATGATGGAAGTGTCTCCTACGCTGTGAACGCTTCGTGATTGATGATACGCGAGGTGCTTCCATCCCGCAATTCATCATGTAGATTTCCTTATTAATATCCCGTAATCTACCAGGTCCTGGACGGGAGGTTCTCTATAGGGCTAACCATCTCCGTTAGAGTCAGTTATTAAGCATCTCTACAATTTAGCACGCAGAGTATATACAGAAACACTACCTGTTTCCATCTCTGAAATTCCAACACGCTTGCTCTTTTTAAGAAACAATTATACCGAGAAGGTCCTATACCTGTGCTCAAGCGCTTAGGTCGCCATGGACTTCAGAATCTGTCTTAGATGTGCATTTTCTTTACTCACCTAATCGCTTTGTAGTTAAGAGTATGCTACATTGAAATCAGCTCTTTTTCCTCATCTAGCAAACGGGTATGATAACACCTATCATGCAGGGCTGTTTGGAACAGGATATAGAAAGTAACTAGTATCACGCCTCATTCCTAGGAGGCTCGCAAGGTGGTGAGTTCTTTCTTATTCATTCATTTATTAAGAATTTAGACATTGCATAGCACGGCGGTTAAACCATGAACTTTTGAGGGAGAGATCTGGGTTCTAACTCAGTTTCTGCCACTTAATGTCTGTGCAAAGCACTTAGAGCAGCTCTTTCCAACAGAAATACAATGCAAAGCACGAACTCAAACTACCCATTTAATTTTAAGGTTTCTAGCAGCCACATTAAGAAGGTAAAAATAAACCAAAGAGTTTTAATGATTTATTTTACTTTACACACTATGTACCAAGTGTAATCAATAGAAAAATGTAATGAGGCATTTTACTTATTTTTTTCATAGTCTTTGAAACCCAGGGTATATCACACACTTTTAACACATCTTAATTTGGATTTGACCATATTTCAGCGCTCAATAGCCATGTGTGGCTTGTGGCTATTGGGGAGTGTGACCTCGGAGAAATGTCTGATATATGGCAAACTTTTGTCTGAGCAATACATTGACATTTTTTTAATCTACTAAAAATTAATGTGGTACCTACTTACAGAGTATTATTAGAATCAAAGAAGATAATGTGCAACAGATAACACCCTCTACATGCAAGTCTGGCGCATAGTAAGGATTCTATTACCATCATCTATGCTATTATTGTCAGACTCTGTGTTGGGAACTGTGGCTACAAATATAATTAAGGTTCAACACGTGCCCTGGAGATGGTCAGTGGTAAATGTGGACCAGTGAGGTTGTATCTCAATGCACTTGGAGTCAATGAGTCCACTCGTGGCAGCTGCTTGCTGCGTCTGCTATTTTGGGTCTACCCCCCTTCCTTCTGGGGGAGGCTGAACCGTGCACACTGTGTTGTCTGGACTCCCTGGACAGACAATCATGGTGGTTGAGCCAACAGGAGACACCAACAGAAAATGAAGGACAACGGAAAGAGAGACCCATTTCTTTCCTGATTGGACTCCAAGTCTTTTGATGTAATACAGCCGTGCTCCCACTGCGGTGCCGCTTACAGGGTTTAGGATCACGCCCCGCCATCCTTGGGCTTTCACCCCTGACCTGTCACCTTGGCAAGGCACCGGGCCCTTCACCATTCTGTTTGCCCCGTTAGCTTCGCCCAGCTCTCCCTGAAGCCTCTTCATTTGTACGTCCTCTGTGCGTGCTCATGGATTCAACAGCTCCACAATCAATTCTAAATCCCACATTCTAGAATTTGCGTTTGTTCTCATTCTGGAGGCTCCACGTTTTTCATTCAATTTTTTGCTCCTCATTCTCGCCTCACCCTGAGAACCCAGGGAAACTGCCCAGGGACGCAGCCATGTGTCAATTCCCTACTTTTGGCTGCTGATTCATGTGATCTTGGACAAGCATGTGGATGTCGTGGGAACAATAGTCCTTTTGAGTGAAACGGGGAGGGTGGATGAAATGGCATGTTCTTTCTGAGATTCTAGAAGTCTGTGACCGTCCTGCTTGTGCAGTGTGGGGGAGTGACGTAACGGGTCAGCAGTCAGCTGTGGGACAAAGGCTCACTTCCCAGTTTTCTCGACTTGCTCCCAGACTGTTCCATGGAGAAGGCACCCTCTTCCCAACCCCGTCTGACTTGAAATCAGAGAGTAACATGAACTCCACACAACCTGGTGAACTCAAGACTTGGAAACCTGCCCTGGAATCAGGGATCTGCACAGGCTTTCCTCCAGCACATCCCAGGAACCTTTCAGGAACCATGTAAGATGTGTGTCTATAGTCTATAATTTTTCCAATGAACTGTAGAGTAATGTGGAAACACAGTTAGTGGCTGAATGTTTTGTGGTGGCTGCGACAAGTTCACACAAACTGAATGCCTTTAAAATTCATTCTCTCACAGTTCTGAAAGCTGGAAGTCCACATTCGTGGTGCCTCTGGAAGGGGAGAATTCTGTCCTGCTTCTTCCGGCTTCGGGGACTGCCCGCCGCCCTCAGGTTCTTTGGTTTTATGGACGCTTGCGGCAATGTGTGCGCCGTCCGCGTGTGGCCTTCTCCCGGTGCGTCTGTCTTTGCCCAAACCTCATCTTCTTATAAGGAAACTAGTCATGGGATTAGGGTCCACTCAAATCCAGCATGAATTATCTTACATTGATTACATCCGCAAAGACCTTAGTTCCACAAAGGTCACATTCAAAGAATCTGCGTGAATATTTGAGGGACAATTTTCAATCCAGTACAGTCACAAAATCATTTTTATTGTAATATCCAGATTTCTTCTCGGCCTTTTACTCTAAATAGTCTGATGTTTGAATGTGTCTGAGTTATTCACATATGAGTTCAATTTATACAAATTTCAATGTGGATCGTTTTCATTCTTGGCAATTTTATATTCGTGTTTTCTCGGCGTATTCAGTGTGAACTGTAGTGTTTAATAGCATTTTAAAATATCTTTATTCTTCTTAAGGCTAACACATCAAAGATAAGATTTTCCTTTTAGGCTTGTCAGTTAATATCTCCTCCTCTTCCATAGTTTATTTATAGTCAGCAGCTAATGTGAGAAATAGGTTCAGTATTTTACAATGACACATGAAAACAGTTTATGAAATAAGGCACAAACCGTGGAGGCATAATGTGTTATTTTTCTATGATTCCTCCAGTAAATTGAATGAGACAGCAATCTGTATGAAGATTCATCTCACAGTTGAAAAATAAAAATTTTAAATGAGCCAAGTACTAAGAGAAAGAATTTAATTGAGTAGTGGGCCCCTGTCATACTGAACTTGGGATAAAGAACATAACAACCCCAGTTGGTAATAAGTAGACAAAATAGAGAGTCGGGGAGACCCATTCCTACCAATGAACGCCTCACGGATGGCGGAAGATTGCAAATGACACTAACCGTTTTGGGTAAGGAGACTAGAAAATAGGCCTTTTGCCCCTGTGGTAGAGAAGGAGGTTAAAATGATACCTGGAGAGAAATCTGGCCGTCTCTGGCAAGCGTGACAAGGTAGCCATGCTCCCACTCGGACTTCGCACATGATCCGCACGGTGGGTGCGTCTCCATGCTTTTCAGCACCATAAGTGTGTCAAAGGAAATAGAGAAATAATAAGGAATCCATAGAAAAGGTGACAAAATAAAAAAACAGTAAGCTGACAGGGGAAAAACAAGGAAGAACTGTTTCATGATTAAAACAAATGGATCAAATGTATTCATTAATGCATCTATTTATTGGAAATTATTTATTGAGCCTTTGTTGTATACCTGTGACCACTCTAGGAAGAGGATACTCAGCATTGGGAGGAAAACAACAAAACAAATCCTCTGACTTTCTGAGAGAGAGAGTAAGCAAAATGCATATAAATTAAATATATAAGCATATATGTTATATATTGTATACATATAACATATAGTATGTTAAGAATGCACATTGAATTATATTCTATTGTATTGAATTGGATATCAATTATGTATCATATATTGTATAAACAGGTTATATAGATATATACATAAATTATATGTCCTCCATAGATTATATAATACAATATTATATATAATTTATTACAGTATAACATAGATATATATATATATTAACAAAGTAAATGTATTGGAGAGTGTCATGTGCCATGGAAAATAAAGAAACAGGAAGATAGGATAAGGACAAGCAGAAGGGCTGAGCTGGAATTTTTAATATGTTGGTTAAGAAAGGCTTCATTGAGAGGTGACATCTGATCACATAGGAAGTAGAGATGGAGGGGGGCATCTGAGGGAAGGGTTTTTAGAAAGGGAGCTTCAGGGTCATGGAGAAAGAAGTGTGGCTAATGGCTTGAGGGTCTGGTGGGTGGAGAGATAGGTGTGGCCGGAGTAGAGGTAAGAATGGGGACAGTCATTGGAGATCCAACAGCATTTCCAGAAAGGAGCCTGGGCCCAGGGGAGTAGGGCCTTATGAGTCAATCTATGGGTGATGGCTTTCACTTTGAGTGCATCAGGAAGCCTGAGAAGGGTCTGAAGAGGCATTTGAAAGAATTCTTCCACTACTGGGTTGAGAATAACTTAAAGAGGTCCACCATGGAAGTAAAGAGACAACTGGACAGCCGTTTTGATTGTACCAACCGGGGATGGATGGAGTGTGTAGGGGGACAGAGGCAATGGGAACAATGGAGAGTGGTCCAACCCTGGATACGTTTTGATGACCAAGTCGATGTTATTAGCTGATGGGAGTTTATTGAGGGGTGCAATGAAAGAGAGCAGTGAGGAGAAATTCCAGAGTCCTGAGCCTGAACATCCCGAAGAGGGCTTGACTAGGGGGAAAGACTTGACAGAAGGAAGGAGAGATGGGGCAATCTGGAGTTCAGTTTTGGAAATATTAAGTTTGGGTTGCCTACTTGCTATTCAAGTGCATGATATAATGTGCTACTCAGAGTATGTTCTAGCCTGGATATATAATTTTGGGGGTCACCACTGTCAAGGTGGTCTTTAAAATACAGTGGAGACTAAGTGCCTACAATTAGCAAGAAGCCCACGGACCCATAATGTGTGGGAGCCACCAGACAGAAGAGAAGAGATCAACATTGTCAGATGTTGCTCTGGGGCCTAGTAAGATGGGGGCCAAGAAGGAGCCATCAGATGTGGCACTGCATGGACCAGGGGGCAGCTTTGCAGGGACTCTCCCAGAGGCATTTAGATGAAGGTCTGATTGGTGTTCGTTCAAGGGGTAATGGACAAAGTCAGGGAGAATGAGTAGGGCTTCTGCACCCACCCATGATGGACTTTCAAAGACCTACTTTCTATCAGAAACACACCGGACAGAATACATGAAACAGCACCGTTTGGACGTTGGAGCACAGGCAAAGCGCTAACGAGGAAGCAGTGCTAATTGGACTCTCATCTCTGCTGGTGGGACGCAAACTGGCAAAGCACCTATGGAAAATGCTTGGGCAGTCTACTCTAAACTTAAATATACGTTTACTCTATGACCTGGCAATCCCATTCCCATTCAGTATGTTCCGAAGAGAAATGAAATATGTTCACAGAAAAAACTGTAGACAAAAATTTTTAGCAGGCTTATTCATAATTGCCCAAAACTAGAAGTAACCTAAATGTCCTTCAGCTAGTGAATGGATGCATACACCCCGCCACCTATACACAGTGGGATTTTATCTGGCAGAGAATGAGATTTGGTACAGCATAGATGAGCCCCCAAATACATTACGCTAAGTGAAAGACGCCAAGCTTAAAAGGCTGACTAATGTATGTTTTCATTTATGCAGCCTTTAGGAAAGGCAGAAAGATAACCACAGTAGGGATTGCCAGAGGTTAAGTCTTAGGGAGATGGCTCACGACAAAAGAACAGCATCAGCAAGAAATTCTGGGAGATGTTTGGAACTTCTCCATTTATTGACTGTGGTGGCGGGTACATAAATTTCACACATTGTTTAGACCCTTATAAATACATACTACAAAGATTATCTTTTCTTATGTTTTAATTTTATACAGTATATTTAAAAATTTTAAATAAAATGAACAATTTCCTAGGGAAATATCAGCTATTAAAATTGACTCGAGGTATGATAGGCTTGGACAAGAGAATAACTATAGAAAAAACTCATAAATGTGAGTCAAAACACATCGAACAGATCCGAGCAAATACACCCAGTTGCTTTTTGACAGAGTTGCAAAAGAAAGTCAGTGGAGGAAAGACAACTTTTTTTGACAAATGGTGTCGGAGCAGTTTGACATACATTTCACTCTTTGCACAAAAATCAACTCAGAATGGATCATGGACTTAGCCATAATGTAAACAACTGTAACACCGGCAGGAAAAAAACCAACATAGGAGAAAACATGCAGAGCCCAAGGCTGGGTGAAGTTTTTATACTTGACACCAAAGCATGATCCCTAGAAGAGAAAATTGATAAATTGGACTACATCAAAGTTAAAAACTTTTGCTCGGAGAAAGATCCTGTGTTTCCTGGGATAAAAAGTCAAGCTATAGACTGGGAGCAAATATTTTTTAAACACCCAGGCCTTGTATCTCGAATCAATGAAGAACTCTCAAAACTCAAAACTAAAACAGTTAGAAAAGTACATTTGGAAAATGGGCACAAGTCGTGGGCAGACATTTCACCAAACAGAGCGCACAGATGACCCACTACGCACAGGAGGTATGCTAAACCTCGTTAGCCATGTGGGAATCAAATTAAAACCAAATGAGATATTGCTGCACACCTATTATAATGGCTAAAATAAAAAATGGTGATAACACCAAGTGCTGGACAAGATGTGGACAAATTGAATCACACGTTGCTGGTGGGAATGCAAAATGGCGCAGCCATGTGAAAAATGTTTGGCAGTCTCCCACAGAATGGAACATCCTCTCACCAGAGGACCCAGCAGTTGTTCTCTCATACACTAATTCCAGAGACATCGAATCTTAGCTCCCACAAAAGCCTGTGTGTGGATGTCCATAGAAGCTTTTATTCATAATAGGAAAAAAGCTGGAAAAAACACACAGATTTCCTTCAGTGAAGAAAGGGTTAAACCAATTGTGGTCCAAATACCTTGGACATATTCCAAGGGAATTATGTTGAGCAAAGAGAGCCAATCTCCAAATGTTACATATTACAGGAGTCCATTTATAGAACATTCTTGAAATAACAAAACTGTACAGATGGAGAGCACATTTTAGTGGTTTCCGAGGGTTAGTGATGGGGCGGAGGAGGGTGTGGCCACCAGGGGAGCCTTGCTGGGCATATAATCATGGGGGTGATAACACAAGTCTACACATGTGATCAAATGGCACAAAACTAAACAGGTGCAACAAGTAAATATTTGTAAAACTAGTGTATCTCTCTAAGCAGTGTGGGTCACACTAGTTTCAATCCCTGGTTTTGATGCGGGTAGTGTAATTATCCAAGATGCTACCCTTGGCCCCTGCGGGGAGTGCATGAACGACACATGGGTCTTCCCTGTATGTTTTTTGCACCTTTCTGTGACTCCAACAAAAATGACATAACAATACCTGGAAACTACACGTGGAATTGTATATGTGTGTGATTACCCTCAAACTGCTCATTTTACTTGGCTTCGTAATTCTGCTTTTAAGAATGTAGCTTAAGGAAGTCATGATAAAGTCGCCCAGTGGGGTTTATTAGAGCAGAGTCAACAAGAGCAGAATGTTGGAGAAAAATATATACTCCTATCAAGAAAAGATGTCCCAAATATACTGTGTGCGTTGCAAATAATTTTTAATACAAAGGGAAAACGATACTACGACATATATTAGAATATGTGATGCAGTAAAAACATATGTAGAGTGACTCTTATTTTGTAAAGCTTGTTCCAGTGACCACTCCTGAAGCCGGCCAGTCGGAGAGTCCCCCTTCCTCCATAAAGCTGGTCAACTGGCACTGCGAACAAAGAACATGCATCCATTGCTAAAAGGTCCCGCGGTTCCTAAACAGTCCTAGACGTCCAGCAGCCCCTGCCCAAATCCCTGCATCAGATCAGCTCCCCGCTGTGCTCTGGACACTGGGGCTTCTCAGCCTGGCTTTCTCGGGCTTACACAAATGATAAAGTCAGATACTGAGCGGCCTACTCCCTTCATCAGCCCGGGCACCAGCTGCGGCCAAGCATGCGGAAAAGGACTGGCTGAGAGCAAGGAAGGGCCGGGAAGGGTGAGCCGTGAGATCTTAAGGAACATTGTCAGAAACTGAGGACAGTCTCACGTTCTCTCTGGCAAACGGGCTGGCGTGGCCGCCGTCTAGATTTGTAGGACAACAAAGGAAAGGCAGCCCACAGATTCAAGGACATCATAGGTTCCAGCCAAACTGACTTAGGGGCTCCCAGCATCCACCAGTGCTCTTAGCAGGCTACACCTGGCACGTTGGTGTCATTGGGGACTCCATCCAGTTCTGTGCACATGGGGTCACCAAGACATCTGTGTCTCCATGTCAGTCTGACCTCATTGGGTTTTCTACACGTAAGAATCAGTGGGACAGCCCTGAAGGCCGGTACTTTCAGCTACAAAACAGAAGTCCTTTCCTTTACTCTGGTACTGTTTGCACTCAACAATTAACAATTTTATCGACCAGAATAATCAACCCAGACATCTCTTCTCAACAAAGACCAGAATAGTTGCCCATCATAGAACATGGGCCATGGTGAAGAGTTTGACCCACGTTCTATGTTCCAGATGGCCCAGATGCTAAGCAAATTCATGTGATTTGAGAGATCATTCATGTTGGTCCATCAGCCCCACGAGGAAGCATCCTTGCTCATGTGAAGATTCCTTTGGTCATGATAATTCTCCATGCATCTCAGCTTCCTCAAGTGTCCGTTCTGCAGATTAGGGACGTTCCTGGGCAGAGGGAAGCCATGCCATCAAGGGAGAGCAGGTGATGGAAACTGACGCTTCGAAAGAGGGCCCACATCCTCAGATTCACACCCCTCCAATGCAGTACAAGCACAGCTTGCGGTCAGCCTCCTGGAAGGTCCTGCCTTTGTTCCCTTTTGTTCGTTAGAGAGAGAGCATTCCCATAGATTGGAGACCTGGTTGGAGCTGCCCTGCTGCCCCCTCCATCCCCTGGAGACACACGGACAAGCCTGTGAGGAGGGCACCCATCTGGGGAGTGACAGACACTGAATCACGAATTTTGTGGCAGCCACATATTTCCAGGTAAGATTCAGTTGGTGGCCTCCTATGACACTCAGGTTTCCAAGAGGCTGTCTGTCCCCCTGGTCCCTCTCTCCCTGTGTCTCTTGACCAGAGCCGGTCCAGCCCTGGGCAATCGCTCGCCCTCTGGGAGCTGTCTGCACTCGCAGCGGCCGTCTTGGCACCTGCCGAGGGTCCCCAGCAAGCTCACCAGGCTCTGTCCACAGCTGACCCCGCGCGGGTGTCATCAACATGCTTTACCATTCGTCTTGGCGACACGGCTCCTTTTTAACTGTGAAAAGAATGACAATAATGGTCAGGTTATTGTTAAACAAGATAAATTGTTATAAATTATAATTTTCTCTTAAAACATTTTTAACAGCACGTTAACTGATAAGGCACAATGGAGGGGAAGAGAAAAGAGAGGTTGCTAAGGAAACAGTAAGTTTAAATGAGCATCAGAATGAATAGGCAGGTAAAATGCATGGAAACTGGCTCCATAATTAAGCTCTGTCACCGTTTCACAATTGATAGTGGTCTGTGCTGCAGGAATGACGGGCCTAGTCTCTCACCCGGCTCGGCCCCAGAGGAATAATGAATGAGCTCAGATGCAGTTTGTTCCCCTTGGCCAAACTCCCTAATTCCCCAGCCCCGAACTTCGGTCGTGCCCTCGTGCCAAATCCCACATTCACACCAGTGTCTCCGTAATTCTCTGTCTCCAGACCAGCCATCCAGGAGGACAATAGGCCGAAGCCCCCCCACAGTGCAGGGTCCCCTCCGTGCATCTCCCGCATCCGAGGCCCACAGTGGAGGTGATGGGCAGTCCCAACACGCAGGCCTCTGCCCGTCTACACGGCCCAGCCTGGCTGACGGTCCCAAGAACCACGGTCTCTTTGTCTGAAGATGGAAATACTACAAACCATCAATAATGCTGATTTTCAGACAGTCAGTGCTCACTGAAACAAGGCATTTCCCTGAGAATCGCCTGGCCAATTTCCTGACTTACAGTGTGATTTCCTTCTTTAAGTTTTTTGTTTCTTTTATATTAAAAATAACAAAGCAAAAATTGCTTTGGATTTGATAAATAGAAGCCAGAGTCCTGTGGTGATTGATGGTCAATGAAAGAGAGGGCCTCATGAATGGAGAGAGAATTGACAATAGAAAAGCCTAGATTGAGAGAGGCAGAGACACGGGGAGAGAGACAGAGAGACAGAGACAGAGAGATAGACAGGGAGAGACAGGACAGAAAGAGAGACAAAGAGATGGAGACAGCGAGACAGGGAGAGACAGAGAGACAGACAGACAAAGACAGAGAGAGACAGAGAGGACAAGATAAGACAGCAGGCATTGAAGGTGGAGGGAAAAGACGGCAGGACAGGTGGGAGGAAGGCGGGAAGAAGTGAGGTCTGAGTCCCCCATCAATGGAGGAGCCCCCATTGGCATAGGTGGTGGGTCTGTGGTCCAGGAACTGTGTTTACCGCTCCTGGAAAGCTCACAGCAGCCCTGAAACTCAGGTCATCGAGTGTCATAGAGGAGCTGCCCCCCCCGGGAGTCCCACCGCGTCTTCCTTTTGCTCTTCTTTCTTATCAGTCAGGCCTCTTGCTGCAGAAGAGTCGGGCCCAGTGTCTGCAGAGGCCTGTCCCTTGATCTCCCTACTCCTCACCCAACCCCACGACTCGGGCCCCGTGGCACAGAGCTGCCAGGATCCCGGGTCTAACGCGTCCTGACTGCGCCTCAGCCACTCACGTGCACAGATGCGGACGCGGGCTCGGAGTCAGGATTGCCATGGGAGTTCTTGCCCAGTCCGAACCCCAAACTCTCCGCGCAGGAGGGAGGAGGGCGTGCTTTGTTTCCCAGTGAAAAGGAGAGCTTGGAGGATGTGAAATTCCATGCTCGTGATGCATTTCTAAATTCGTTCCCAGACCTGTTGGAACAATAGGACAGACAGTTTTAGAATTGCCTCTAATCACTTGGCTTGGCAGGAGAGGGAGAAACATAATGATACAAGACAGCAATCATCTGCCTTTCCAGAAGTGTGGGTAGAATCAGAGAGAAGGTTTTATTGAGCAGAATTCAATTCTGTTGTAATTACAGGGCCGCCTTTCCTGCGGCACGAATGTTTAATCCTGAGGTTTTGCGGGAGGGTCTGGATGGAGCCTGTTCGGTATTACACCAGCCAGGTGTGTCTGTCCTCAGAAGGCACTCCGTTGTGAATGACAACTAATTTGCATCCATTTCCCCCTCCTGCATTTTTATTAGACTGTGGTTACAACTAATAAGTCTTTAAATAAATCTTTAAATAAATCTTAGGGCCAGGTCCACCTGGCCTGAAGGGCAGACAGTTGCAAGGGTGATGGGAGGGTCCTCCTGGTTACAAAGCCAGCTCCTCAATCAATTCTTAGGGCTCCCACTGGCATGCAAGCTCCTTGCGGGCAGGGGACGCCTCTGCCTGGCCTCACAGCACCATCCCCACATTTGGGATGGGCTCGGTGCCTAGGAGGTGTCCCGCCACATTTGGTGAAGAAATGGCTTTGTGTTCAAACACAAACCTGCCATCGGGATGGGGGTGCGCGTTAACAAACGCTGCGACTTATTGGCACCACCTGGACTGTGCCCCTTGGGGAGGACGTGGCTGCAGGGACACCAGTTGGTTTGCTCCTGAGAAAGATCAGCAAAGAACAAGAAAAAAACTGCTCATCTTTTTTTTTTTTAAAGATTTTATTTTATTTATTCTGCTTATCTTACCACATACTGTAGAGCTCGAGGCGGCCCTGGTGGTCTGTCTGGCTCTACTCCAATCAGTGTTTACTTTATTGACACCAGCTTGCTTCCCAAAGTCATCCGGTGCAAGCATTCACGACTCCCACAGAGCGTTCATGCCTCATCACCTGGAATATGGGCATTTCCCTCTGAGCAGGATGGGTCCAGAGGCCAGCCTCTGGTCATGTTAACCACACCCAAAAAATGTGCTTTCTGGGTGACTGCGACCAGGGGAGAGGGTACTTTCCTCCCTGCGAGTCCCTCTGATCCTTGCCTGCGCGGTTCTGATGTCCTTCGCTATCTGGACTTCCTCTCTGCTCAACTGCTAGAAAGAACCGCCTCCCGAAAAACGACATCGAGCGTCACCCTTGAGCTGCATGCACTTAGCACACATGACCTTAACTGTTCTGAGGAAAACACAAAAGGTCATGGGCGAAATTGGCTCACGTTGGAGGGACAAAGGACTGGGGAGCAACACGTTCGACCCAGAGTGGCCGCAGACTGCTCAGAGGCCGGCGGGGGTTGCCCGCACAGTGCAGGCCACCCAGGGGGCTGTGGAAAGTCTGGGTGGGGGGCGACAGGGTGGACTGGTGACCACTGTTGGCTTGAGTCAGACCAGCCGGTGCAGGTGCCTCCTGCCCATGCCAGAGGCTGACCCACGACAGGTAACGCCCCATCTCAGAGTGTCAGCAATCTCGCCTGCGTGACAGTGGCGGTGACAGTGGACGAGATGCCTGCCTTGTGGGCAGCTGACGGACCTCAAGTCTGTCAGACAGCCGCTGAGCAAATGGATGCTCTTGTTTCAGAGCTGGATGGCTGTACAGGTGGGTACCTAGTCTTGAGACTGTATTCAAACCTGGTTCTGCTCTCAGTTAGCTAGTGAAGGACCTCAGACCTGCCGCTCACCTTCGCGAACCCCCTGGTTTCATCAGCAGCAAAATGGGAAATAATAGTATTATGTAGCTGAAACATGCTGTGTGAAAATAGGTCTGGCAAAATGGATATTGATATGGGTTTATCTATACCTCTCCGTTTGTATATCTCTATCATCTATCTACCATCTACCTATTATCTATCATGATCCATCTATCACCCATCTCCCATCTATCATCCATCTATCTGCCTACCTACCTGTCACCCAGCTATATTTCCCTCTACTCATTGCCTAGAATGTAGACATATTCCACAGTGAATGACAGCCCTTGATATAAGCATCTTCCTGAAGTTGTTTTTCTGAATTATACTTTCATTTGAACACCATACTTCCTGTATATAATCATGTTCCTTTAATCCGATTCTCATTTATAAAAACATTTCACTGACTCTCTCATGTGTGACTGTAGCTATGTAATGACAGTATTTTGCAAAAAGAAGGATAAAATCTATGTACATTTCCTTATGCTCATGCAGGGCGTTTAACCAGCTGAAATAATAACAACACTGTTTCATCTCAGATCCCTCTCCATCCGTTGTGGACTGGCCTGCAGCTTACCTAGTCCATCCATTTCAACCATGTTCGTAATTGACAATGACCTCAACATTCTAACAGAGTCCGATCAATTGCTGAGAGAATTCATTTCTTCAGCTCCTGGCCTGACCGGAGGCACCTGCTGGAGTAGGAAAGACGGCAGGTTGGGACTAACACAGCTGAGCAGAGAGAGTTCTCCTAGCTCCTGCTGGAGAGGAGAACAAAAACAGAACTTGTAAGACAAAAACAAATAAAAAATCAGAACACTAACATGACTCTCATATATACTTGCCTTTAGAGAAAATAAAATAGCAGCAGGAGGGGAAAAAGGGAAACACAAACAAGCCATCAGAAGAAGAAAGGAAGCATCACTGCGGTAAATACAGCATCACAACAAGTTAATAACACATGAGTGATGCTTATGAAAAACCAGGACTTGGATGGTGAAAAGCAGAACCAAGACAAAAACAATCAACTGACTGTTTACACGAGCCTGGGGAGGAAAGACAGTACAGGCACTTCAGGAGTTTGGGTGGGATCTCACAAGGCTTAGTCACACCATGCATGCACCATGTGGACATCAATCAAGTCCTTGGGGGATTTCCCACCTGATTTGGAAACTTGTGTTCCAGCAAAACCCTGCACAGAAATGCTTATAGCGTCATTATTCATAATCACCAGAAATTGGAACAAAGATTTCCTTCCATGGGATAATGGATAATCAAACTATAGGACAAGTGGAAACACTATCCAGCAAATAGACAGAAGGAGGCATCAAGCAATGCACAGCTATGAGTGAGTTTAAGTGGGAAATGCTGGGCTGAAAAGCCCGAGCGCCACGTGAGCCCTTCGATAGGAGGTTCTAAGAGAGGCACGGCTGAGAAATGGAAAGAGATCACTGGTTGCCAGGGGCTTAGTGGGGGACGGGTGGACAGGTACAGCAAGGGGTGAAGCCATCGGATGGGTGCTGCACTCGTGGGGAGAAGCCATGGGGCTCTTGTCAAAATCCTTACAGCATCACAAAACAGAGAGCAGACCTCGAAGTGTACAAATTTAATATGCATATCTACACTTGTATCAAGAAATTCCAGAATGGAATGCAGAATGGGACAAAAGAATCGAATTCTATTGCAATCATGTGAAGTAATCTCACTGCGGGGGTGGGGGAAGTACTGACCCAAGTCACTTGGAAACGAGTGGAATCTAAGACCAAATACAAAAGAAACTGTGTACAACATGGTACACTTGTTGATAAAGTTGTTTCTCACGGAACCCTGGACACTACCCGTGTAGACTGGACTCAAACAGTTACGTAAATGGGTGGCGGACAGCAGCTGGCAGGAGCCAGTGTTCTCTCCGTGGTGCAGAAGGTTGAAGAGAAGCAAGGGAAGAGGCTGGAGTGATTCGTGTAGTGGTGGATTAGAATTGGACACAGTGCTATGAATTCCTGTGTAGCTTAATATAGAGACAGAGAACTACATCTAGAAGCATTTATACACCTGTGTGTATATACGGGTTACCACGCACACACATCTCATTGTGTCAGCTGACAGATCTAGAAGGAGTGGCTCACACTAGCCATGAGGGCAACATTGCATCTGGGTTTGTTACTGTTCCCCAATAACATGGCTCCTTGGAGATGAGCCTGCTTCTGGGACCGGGGCAGGAAATGTGCAAGATGAGCCTGGAGCATCGGAAAGTGCTGGAAAATAAGAAAGCGTTACACACACACAGAGTCAATGATGGGCTTTGTCGGAGGAACACAGAAGCCAGCTGAGGAGCCCTCAATGGCCAACGCTGGAATGATTTGTGCAATAAGATAGATACAGTCATATGGATTGGCTTATTAAGCAAAATATAAAATAAATATCCATGAGTCCCCAGTGATAGGAAGAGAAGATTAAGGAAGTACATGGAGAACAAGAGACACATCTCCTGTGCAGAAGAATTGCTGACATTTATCGGACACGGTGCCCTCAAGGTGGGGGGGTGTAAGTCACCGTTCTGCACGCATGCTGCCCGCATAGCCACTTCCTCCCAAGGAGCGGGGTGTTGCAAGACGGGACGAAAGACAACTTCACAGTGGAAAAACTCGGCACTCAGCGCTTCAGCTGGGCGCTCCAGCTCGCCATCAACAGAAATGCCCTGTTGATACTACCTGCCCCTCCCAGGTGTGGTGAGAACAGAAATTTGTGATCTCCCTCTAATATACACATAATCTCCGTCTGTTCATGAGAGAAACCCCTGGGAAATCTGGAGTGGGTACATTCTACAAAATACAGGCGTCTGCTTCTTAAAGCTCTCAGGACCATCTCAAGGAAAAGTCTGAGAAACCGTCAGAGCAGAGAGGAGCCTGGAAGATGTCATGGGGTGTCCCTCATGGGATTCTGGAGCAGAAAAGGGACGCTATGTAGAAGTCAAAGGAAATATGAATAATGTATGGACTTTAGCTAATGATCATGTATGAATACCGGTTCATTAATTGTGACAAATATACCCTGTTAATCTACTAAGATATTAGTAACAGAGGACACTGGTGGTGGGTTATATGCGTGCCTTCCATAACATCTTCAGAATACTCCTGTAAATGAAAAACGATTCTAAAATTAAAAGTTTCTTTAAGAAAATTATAGGACATCATATTATTATTCAGAAAGAAAAAATGCTTATTCTATCTTCCAATGGTACGAGCGGTTTAAAACCAGCGACCACCAAGCGGGATTGCTTGACTTAAGATTGCTTCAACTCACGTATGATTTGAGGACTCTGAAACAGGAATTAGAAGGAATGGTCCTATGAGAGGGCTGGAGTAGACGGTTTCTGCAGCACGCAGGTGAGGAGGACACGCTGCTGTGAACAGCACAGGCTCTGCCCAGATGAGGCTTGATTGGACCTTCCTCGACCTTTCCTTCTTCCTCGGATACAAATCTTCTCTCTCGGGTACGTTAAAAAGGGTCCTTTCCAGAGCAGTGGAAAGCACGGTGGGAGGAGTGGGCTGGGGAGTGAAGAGCCCGGCCGGGAAGACGGCGGGTCCGCTGGGCCTGCGGTCCCTTGTGCGCGCAGGTGACAGGCGCACCGGGGGGAGGCGCAGTTCCCAAGCAGCTTAGCGCGCGTCTTCCCGCGGTGCAGTGAGTCATTCACGGAGCAGCGGAGAGATGGAAAATTAATGAGGGCAATTTTAGAATCAGGGCGCTCATTACAGTGCCATGTGTATGCTTTGAATTAGAATGGGAACAACAGGACAAAGGACGTTGAAGGGTGTTCTTCTGCCTTTAATTGTTCCGGGCTTCCACCTCTACACAGTGCGCAGGCCGCCTTGGAGCCGTCCCACCCGAGCCGTCGGAACCACTGACTCAGAAAGTGAGCCGATGAGCCGCTCAGCTCGGGTGCCCAGTGAGCTCACGTTCCCTCCGGTTCGGCAAGCACCAGAGCTTGTGAACGACAAGATCAGAGTCAGGCACCATTGTCTGAAGGGTAAAAGGTGTTCTTGGCTTGTAAGTGCTTGCTGATGACACGTGTTTTAGGAGTATTGCCATGCAAGAATTACATAAGTGATGACGCCATTAAAATGCATCAACTTATGTGTTAAAGTATTCGGAAAGTTTTGAGAAGCAGAAAAATGAGCCAGATGGAGGAGGCACAGAGGGACAGCTGTAAGATGCAAAACCCGTGTCCATGATTTTGCATGAGACACCCTAGCAGGCCACGGATCATGCTGGAATTGGAAAAACTGGTCTCTTCTTTAATCTGATAACTCATCTCCCTGAGAATAAGTTTGGGCGCCATTTTGAGATTTGTGCCACTTTTAGATTCATCGGATTTTTCGGGACTACCAGACTTGAATACTAAATTAGAGAAATCATTTTTACCAGTTTCAGTTTTTGAAATGATGATTTCTGTTATGTAAATACCATTAAAGCATTACTATTCGGGGTTACCTATTTAGGACAATTTTGGATTTGTAAACCCTGATCTACTATGTCCGGCTTTGAAATTTCATCAAACTAAAAAAATATATCTCTGTACTTTTTGCTGTACCTTCAAGTAAGAATTTAATTAGAAACAAGTGGTATTTAGAGGTAACGAATGCTGGAAAAAAGTTTTCAAATAATTTTCTTTTTCCGTCAGTAGCGTCAAATTCATGAATCAGAATATTGTTTATAATCAATTACTTTGCAATTTGTCAGAGTTACATAAATTAGGAAATTTGTTAGACACTATGAATGACTAGAACAATGCACATTTCAACAAATGAAAATATTGTCCATGAATACAAATGCAAGAATAAATGGAAGCCTTAACTCTCTGTGTACACGGACATAGTAGTCTAAATAATTAATAATAAGTGATCATTTTAATTTAGTTCCAAATTTTTCCTATTTTGTTTTGCTTGTTCAATATATTCTTGAATCAATTACAAACCGTCCTTTTTTTAAAGATTCAATTATCTTCTATTGTGTGCAACAGGGTAAGAAACAATGAAACATATGGGAAACAGAGAGAGTCCATAAAATCCTAGTGAACAGGGAACAACTAAAATTATGATAATGCGAATTAGTTTCATAATATATAAGAACTATAGTTAAAGATGTCTGCCATTTATTTTATTTTTGCTTTTTTCATATCCATAATTAGCCGTGATTTGGATCTATTAGTACGTTTTTATTATTTTGTTGAATTTAGAAGGAAGTCCTGCGGATACAAAGAGCCCTATCTAAGGGTATTACCAAAACAATAGCAATCCGCTCTGTTTGCAGCCCCCGGTGGCTATGATCTCTGCTGGGGCAACAGGAGCCTGGCCGGGAATTTAAAAGGAATTTCTGGAGAATTAGATGACCACGGGGAGCTTTGAAAAGCTTTGACATGTCTCAGACATCTAGAAGGCTGTGTGCATGGGGGAGTCTGTGTCTATGCCCCGGGAAGGAACGGGGCAGGAGGTGGCTCCCACTGCTTATCTCGCTGACCCTGAAGCCCTGTCCAAGCAGAGAGAGCTAAGGCTGCCTTGCGATCTTTCCAAAGTTTGGAGGCATGCCTTCCTGCATAGATCCGCGTGGCCAAGGGTTGGAGACAAACAGGCAAAGCGTTTGAGACAAATCTTCCAACCTGTCACTGGCAGACCGCTAAATTATACTAACCCTGGGGTTAGTAGAAGCCAGACTTAAAAATCAAACAAGCTAAAAAAAAATCCAGCAGTAAACTCAGCAGCAATAAACTGAAGGCAACACAGAAACTACAGAATCAACCCAGAAGCAAAACAAAACCACACACAAGGTGCCTGCCAAACACGAAAGACCCTGGAGGAAGGATCCGAAACCAGAGTTGGTACAATGTATTATCAAAACAGTTAAGTTTCAACAACAAAAACATATAAAACATGCCAAGAACAGGAAAATGCACCATGTACACACAGCGGGGGGGGGGGGGGTTGGGGGGGGAAGCAGTCAAAGGAATATGCACCTGATAGAGTGGACAAGAGCTTTCAATAAGCTATTATAAATATCTTCAAAGAAGTAAAGGAAAGTATGTCTAACAAATTATAATAAAATAGAATAAAACATCTTTCACCAAATAGAGAATATTGACAGAGAGATATAAATCATAAATAGAACCAAATAAAAAAATCTGAAATTGAAAAGTATAGTAACATAAATGGAAATTTAACTAGAGGCGCCCAAGGGCTTATTTGAGCTTGCAGAACTGGTGGGTAAGTCAATACAGGCAGTCCAGTGTTGGGAGCAGAAACAGGGAAGAAAAGTGCAGAGAGATTCAGAAGCCTGCAGGACTCCATCAAGCAGACCTCCCGGATGCATGAGCAGGGTCCCAGAAGGAGGAGAGAAATAGACAGCAAGAGAAAAAAATATTCGATGACAAGTATTCACGCAGAAATCCGAGAAGCTCAATAATTCTGGGTAAATGAGACTCTAACAGGTGCACACCCAGAGATATCCCAACTAAACTGATGAAAATAACAAAGATTAAGGCAAGGCATCCAAACGTTTTAGCACAATATTGGTACAAAATCTTTGCTCCATATTCATTAGCAACTGTTGATAGTGTGCACGAGACACTATTCATCAAGAGGATAACCTGACGGGCAGACATGTTCATTCATTATTTTATTAAATTCTCATTAAAAAATATTCCTTTCTTCTCAACCTCATTGCCCTATCCTCCTCTGATTTACTATCTCCCCTTCATCTGAAACCTTCCAGCTGTTTCCCCATTGAATACCATGACGCATTTCCTGCATCATTGTCCAAATCATCCTTCCAACGGAAATTTGATACTCTTCTTTCTGCTTAAATGTCTACACTAATTTCCTACTTCTCTCTCTTAGGACAAAATCTGTAAGTCTTGCCAAGCCGTATGCATGTCTCCGGTAAGTGTTTCAGGTTCCTGTCTCCTTCCATCGAGAATCCAGATGTTGGACTTCATTGGTTCTCAAACTCTGCCATAGGCTATGGTTCCAAATGGTTAATTAATCTAGCTTCAGCTCAAATACCCTGTTCTCAGAATGGCGCTCCTTCCGTGACTTCTATACTCAGAAGGGGCCCTTGGTTTTTGCTTCCAAAGGTGCCACACGAGCCCTCGTTGTGATACTCTTCACAGTTTGTTGTAATTACTTTTTAAAGTACGTCTTTCTTGCTACTCTAAGCCTCATGAAAACAAAAACATAGTTTGATTCCAGTAGCCACCAAACACTCAACCATTAGTTCAGTCCTGGTGTTGATTAGACGGATGGTACTGTATTCAAGGCCAGCTGCATTTTCTTTCAAACTCTTGGATTCTTCCAAGAGCTCGTCTTAGCCAACTAAAATGAAAAAATTCACTTTTGGTGGAGAACGGGGAGTATTTTATTGTTTGTTCAAGATGGTACAATGAAGCATGTAAACACGTTTAAGAAACACACGCACGGATCTAAAATAGGATCTGTCATAAATTATAAGAAAAGCAATGTTTTGAGAGGTAGTGACTGCAATATGTCTAATCTCTCATGTTCACCTCTCTATCCAATGTTTTTTTTTTTAAAGATTTTATTTATTTATTTGACAGAGACAGCCAGCGAGAGAGGGAACACAGGCAGGGGGAGTGGGAGAGGAAGAAGCAGGCTCACAGCGGAGGAGCCTGATGTGGGGCTCGATCCCATAACGCCGGGATCACACCCTGAGCCGAAGGCAGATGCTTAACGACCGCGCCACCCAGGCGCCCCTCTCTTTCCAATGTTTTGCTGCTAAGGAAAACGACATTTTAACAAACACACTGTCCTTTTCTCAGTACCCTGGGTACTTCTGGGTGACGAGGGATGAAAGGTGGAGCTACCTGTCAGTTCAAGTGTAAGGTTTAATTTCTTTTCTCCTGTGACNCATCCCACAATGCCGGGGTCACACCCTGAGCCGAAGGCAGATGCTTAACGACCGCGCCACCCAGGCACCCCTCTCTTTCCAATGTTTCGCTGCTAAGGAAAACGACATTTTAACAAACACACTGTCCTTTTCTCAGTACCCTGGTTACTTCAGGGTGACGAGGGATGAAAGGTGGAGCTACCTGTCAGTTCAAGTGTAAGGTTTAATTTCTTTTCTCCTGTGACTGGTTCTTCTTTTCATACTTCACGATCATCTGGCAGTTGGCTTCCAGTTTTGAAAGGGCTCCTTCCCTCTGCAGGGCTTTGCCTTTTGCCCAGCAGCTGCTGGGTCCTGAACCTGTGTCTTCATGTCTTCTGACGGTGCAGGTGCAGAGCGCGGCCACAGAACAGTCCGCCTGCTGGGGGGACGCGCCGTCTGTGCTGCTGCTGTTCACGCAGAGAAGGTGCCAGCTTCTCAGCTGCCCCCGCCCCACCCTCCGTCTCCTGCCTGTTACTTGCTCCCCCTTCTACCGCAGCAGCGTTTCCATGAAGAACTACTATCGTTGACCCACTTTTGTTTGTTTGGCAGACTGAAGTAAACGAAGGTAAGAGGGAACGGTTGGGANACCGCCAGACAGTCCACCTGCTGGGGGGACGCGCCGTCTGTGCTGCTGTTCACGCAGAGAAGGTGCCAGCTTCTCAGCTGCCCCCGCCCCACCCTCCGTCTCCTGCCTGTTACTTGCTCCCCCTTCTACCGCAGCAGCGTTTCCATGAAGAACTACTATCGTTGACCCACTTTTGTTTGTTTGGCAGACTGAAGTAAACGAAGGTAAGAGGGAACGGTTGGGAGAGTGAGGTAGATATCGGACGTGAAGGCCAGACATGTATTCAAAATTATTTTGTGGCAAGGTTTCACTAGTTTGGTTCTGTGGAACTGAACCGTGGTGAAGGTACGGGTACAGCCCAGTGTGTGAGTGAGAGAATGCTGCAGAGCTCCCGCGTATGCTCCCGGATTTACAGACTGTGTGATCTTGGGCAAGTCACTCACCTTCTCTGGGTCGCGTCTTTAAAACAGACATAATAGTGACACCAACATCATAGGATGTTGTGCAGAGTAAATCACATGTTTACTCAGCACAGTGTCTGATTGTCGGTACATTTCCATCAACATTTCAATCTTCACATTCACATTACACATACCAAGAACTAACAATGGTCAAGAAAAATGTGTTTTGTATGATTATCTTGTGTGGACAACTTGTCTTTATTTTCCTTCTGTTCAATTCTCTCGTGCGCCCCTCAAGGCCACGGCTGACAGTGCAGGGGAAAGCCCCTGGGTTGCAGATACCTGCTGGAACGTCTTTGACTCTTTTGACTCCTTGCTTGTTTGCTCTCCTGCGTTTCTGTCTTCTCTTCTAGGAAGTTGTTGGTTTTAAGTAAATGAAAAAAAACCAACAACAGCTATGGGAAGCTTGGAGGAATGACAGCAGTATTTGATCTCCAAACACACTCTAGAAATCTGGGAACTAATGAATTAATGTCATGGGTGAAAAAGTCTGACTTGTGCCCCCAAGGAAAGCTACCCAGAGGGGGATGTAGCATTGAGAGCGAATCCCTAAACTTCAGTAGGAACTTGAACTTGCAGCTTAATAGTTTTCTAAATACTTAATGTCAGGTGAATTATTCAATGTCTACGTCTCAGTTTTTCCATCTGTATAATTGGGATGATTGATATGGTGAGTGTAAAAAAAAGAAAAGATGAGAATACACCGGAATCTAACAATATACTTGCTAGACACTGACCTAGTGTGAGACTTATCCCTTTTCTCTGATGACCACATATACTCATTTAGATATTAAAATCTTACCCATAGTCCCAAACCCGTCTTATCCATATATTCTCAGTCTGTTCTAACCACCATTATCTTATCTCCCTAAGAACCCAGAACTTCCCGTCCGTGACATCCACTTGAAATTAAGGGGTGTTTTCACCTACTCCCCGTGTGAGCTTGGGCAAGCTACTGCACTCCACTTAGCTTCAGTTTTCCTTCTGTTTTTCCACAAAATGAGACTAAAGGTAGCGTGGGTCTGGTGGACTGTTCTGAGGATGTGGTGGGACAACACATGTGAGGCAGTGGGCCCTGTGCCCGGGAGCAGCTCTAGGAATGAGGCATCATGTCAAGGCAGCTGCAGTTTCAAGATTTTCTGTCTTACATGTTCCCTTCTCTGAACTCATGCGACATGATTCTATTTGTCATGTAGCTCAGTATTATTTTCCACCAGCGTTGGAAAGTGCAGAAGCAATACCCAGTTTCCACTATCAAGGAAAGAATTAATCATTTCCATAGCATATAAGGAGAGGAGAGAAGGCAGAGCACAGACTCCAGGGTGGGAGTGGCGTGCTGGGACTGGCTCATGCCACCTTGCACCAGCCTATCCCCCACATTGAAGGGAGCACCACTGTGCGTGCATGGACGGAAGGACTGACAGTGGATTGTAACCCAAAGTGTAGTCTGCATAAGCAGACAATGAAACCCTATCTTTAAAAATTATCTTGATATCTAGAGGGAATATAATACATATGTATACATACCATCACCAAATAATTTCATCTGAAAAGAGCTCCTTGTAGAGCTTTATAGATGTAAAGACATCCAGAAACAATGGTTGTGTCCAAAATGGAATTTAGAATTCTGAAAAATCTCAATTGTTTTTAACCTTTTGCTCATTCAATTTTCTCATCAAATCTCCTTTGAATGGCTTCCTGGATCGACAAGAAAGTAAATGCATTTCATATGGTTAATGTGACATCCTTTTCCGTGGCTTCACAGGGAAGACGTTATTTTTATTGTCGGGTTACAGGAAAGGAAGGTGATTCCGGAGCATTTCTTTCATGTCTTTCTTTCATCATGAATCACAAAGAAAACGCAACTGGCGTGTTAGAGCTGCCGTGCCCAATGTTGGTGATGAAATTAAACAAAGAAAACAGAATCATTCCCTCTCTTCTCAAAGTGTGGGACACATCCCCCCAGTGCCCCGCCCCCTTGCCCTGCACCCTAGGTGCTTC
>NC_048232.1:2208860-2212513 GCF_002007445.2 Ailuropoda melanoleuca | reverse complement strand
GGACATAGTAGTCTAAATAATTAATAATAAGTGATCATTTTAATTTAGTTCCAAATTTTTCCTATTTTGTTTTGCTTGTTCAATATATTCTTGAATCAATTACAAACCGTCCTTTTTTTAAAGATTCAATTATCTTCTATTGTGTGCAACAGGGTAAGAAACAATGAAACATATGGGAAACAGAGAGAGTCCATAAAATCCTAGTGAACAGGGAACAACTAAAATTATGATAATGCGAATTAGTTTCATAATATATAAGAACTATAGTTAAAGATGTCTGCCATTTATTTTATTTTTGCTTTTTTCATATCCATAATTAGCCGTGATTTGGATCTATTAGTACGTTTTTATTATTTTGTTGAATTTAGAAGGAAGTCCTGCGGATACAAAGAGCCCTATCTAAGGGTATTACCAAAACAATAGCAATCCGCTCTGTTTGCAGCCCCCGGTGGCTATGATCTCTGCTGGGGCAACAGGAGCCTGGCCGGGAATTTAAAAGGAATTTCTGGAGAATTAGATGACCACGGGGAGCTTTGAAAAGCTTTGACATGTCTCAGACATCTAGAAGGCTGTGTGCATGGGGGAGTCTGTGTCTATGCCCCGGGAAGGAACGGGGCAGGAGGTGGCTCCCACTGCTTATCTCGCTGACCCTGAAGCCCTGTCCAAGCAGAGAGAGCTAAGGCTGCCTTGCGATCTTTCCAAAGTTTGGAGGCATGCCTTCCTGCATAGATCCGCGTGGCCAAGGGTTGGAGACAAACAGGCAAAGCGTTTGAGACAAATCTTCCAACCTGTCACTGGCAGACCGCTAAATTATACTAACCCTGGGGTTAGTAGAAGCCAGACTTAAAAATCAAACAAGCTAAAAAAAAATCCAGCAGTAAACTCAGCAGCAATAAACTGAAGGCAACACAGAAACTACAGAATCAACCCAGAAGCAAAACAAAACCACACACAAGGTGCCTGCCAAACACGAAAGACCCTGGAGGAAGGATCCGAAACCAGAGTTGGTACAATGTATTATCAAAACAGTTAAGTTTCAACAACAAAAACATATAAAACATGCCAAGAACAGGAAAATGCACCATGTAGGGGGAGGGAAGCAGTCAAAGGAATATGCACCTGATAGAGTGGACAAGAGCTTTCAATAAGCTATTATAAATATCTTCAAAGAAGTAAAGGAAAGTATGTCTAACAAATTATAATAAAATAGAATAAAACATCTTTCACCAAATAGAGAATATTGACAGAGAGATATAAATCATAAATAGAACCAAATAAAAAAATCTGGAATTGAAAAGTATAGTAACATAAATGGAAATTTAACTAGAGGCGCCCAAGGGCTTATTTGAGCTTGCAGAACTGGTGGGTAAGTCAATACAGGCAGTCCAGTGTTGGGAGCAGAAACAGGGAAGAAAAGTGCAGAGAGATTCAGAAGCCTGCAGGACTCCATCAAGCAGACCTCCCGGATGCATGAGCAGGGTCCCAGAAGGAGGAGAGAAATAGACAGCAAGAGAAAAAAATATTCGATGACAAGTATTCACGCAGAAATCCGAGAAGCTCAATAATTCTGGGTAAATGAGACTCTAACAGGTGCACACCCAGAGATATCCCAACTAAACTGATGAAAATAACAAAGATTAAGGCAAGGCATCCAAACGTTTTAGCACAATATTGGTACAAAATCTTTGCTCCATATTCATTAGCAACTGTTGATAGTGTGCACGAGACACTATTCATCAAGAGGATAACCTGACGGGCAGACATGTTCATTCATTATTTTATTAAATTCTCATTAAAAAATATTCCTTTCTTCTCAACCTCATTGCCCTATCCTCCTCTGATTTACTATCTCCCCTTCATCTGAAACCTTCCAGCTGTTTCCCCATTGAATACCATGACGCATTTCCTGCATCATTGTCCAAATCATCCTTCCAACGGAAATTTGATACTCTTCTTTCTGCTTAAATGTCTACACTAATTTCCTACTTCTCTCTCTTAGGACAAAATCTGTAAGTCTTGCCAAGCCGTATGCATGTCTCCGGTAAGTGTTTCAGGTTCCTGTCTCCTTCCATCGAGAATCCAGATGTTGGACTTCATTGGTTCTCAAACTCTGCCATAGGCTCTGGTTCCAAATGGTTAATCTAGCTTCAGCTCAAATACCCTGTTCTCAGAATGGCGCTCCTTCCGTGACTTCTATACTCAGAAGGGGCCCTTGGTTTTTGCTTCCAAAGGTGCCACACGAGCCCTCGTTGTGATACTCTTCACAGTTTGTTGTAATTACTTTTTAAAGTACGTCTTTCTTGCTACTCTAAGCCTCATGAAAACAAAAACATAGTTTGATTCCAGTAGCCACCAAACACTCAACCATTAGTTCAGTCCTGGTGTTGATTAGATGGATGGTACTGTATTCAAGGCCAGCTGCATTTTCTTTCAAACTCTTGGATTCTTCCAAGAGCTCGTCTTAGCCAACTAAAATGAAAAAATTCACTTTTGGTGGAGAACGGGGAGTATTTTATTGTTTGTTCAAGATGGTACAATGAAGCATGTAAACACGTTTAAGAAACACACGCACGGATCTAAAATAGGATCTGTCATAAATTATAAGAAAAGCAATGTTTTGAGAGGTAGTGACTGCAATATGTCTAATCTCTCATGTTCACCTCTCTATCCAATGTTTTTTTTTTTAAAGATTTTATTTATTTATTTGACAGAGACAGCCAGCGAGAGAGGGAACACAGGCAGGGGGAGTGGGAGAGGAAGAAGCAGGCTCACAGCGGAGGAGCCTGATGTGGGGCTCGATCCCATAACGCCGGGATCACACCCTGAGCCGAAGGCAGATGCTTAACGACCGCGCCACCCAGGCGCCCCTCTCTTTCCAATGTTTTGCTGCTAAGGAAAACGACATTTTAACAAACACACTGTCCTTTTCTCAGTACCCTGGGTACTTCTGGGTGACGAGGGATGAAAGGTGGAGCTACCTGTCAGTTCAAGTGTAAGGTTTAATTTCTTTTCTCCTGTGACTGGTTCTTCTTTTCATACTTCACGATCATCTGGCAGTTGGCTTCCAGTTTTGAAAGGGCTCCTTCCCTCTGCAGGGCTTTGCCTTTTGCCCAGCAGCTGCTGGGTCCTGAACCTGTGTCTTCATGTCTTCTGACGGTGCAGGTGCAGAGCGCGGCCACAGAACAGTCCGCCTGCTGGGGGGACGCGCCGTCTGTGCTGCTGTTCACGCAGAGAAGGTGCCAGCTTCTCAGCTGCCCCCGCCCCACCCTCCGTCTCCTGCCTGTTACTTGCTCCCCCTTCTACCGCAGCAGCGTTTCCATGAAGAACTACTATCGTTGACCCACTTTTGTTTGTTTGGCAGACTGAAGTAAACGAAGGTAAGAGGGAACGGTTGGGAGAGTGAGGTAGATATCGGACGTGAAGGCCAGACATGTATTCAAAATTATTTTGTGGCAAGGTTTCACTAGTTTGGTTCTGTGGAACTGAACCGTGGTGAAGGTACGGGTACAGCCCAGTTGTGAGTGAGAGAATGCTGCAGAGCTCCCGCGTATGCTCCCGGATTTACAGACTGTGTGATCTTGGGCAAGTCACTCACCTTCTCTGGGTCGCGTCTTTAAAACAGACATAATAGTGACACCAACATCATAGGATGT
>NC_048232.1:2162781-2208782 GCF_002007445.2 Ailuropoda melanoleuca | reverse complement strand
TGTGAGTGAGAGAATGCTGCAGAGCTCCCGCGTATGCTCCCGGATTTACAGACTGTGTGATCTTGGGCAAGTCACTCACCTTCTCTGGGTCGTGTCTTTAAAACAGACATAATAGCGACACCAACATCATAGGATGTCGTGCAGAGTAAATCACATGATTACTCAGCACAGTGTCTGATTGTCGGTACATTTCCATCAACATTTCAATCTTCACATTCACATTACACATACCAAGAACTAACAATGGTCAAGAAAAATGTGTTTTGTATGATTATCTTGTGTGGACAACTTGTCTTTATTTTCCTTCTGTTCAACTCTCTCGTGCGCCCCTCAAGGCCACGGCTGACAGTGCAGGGGAAAGCCCCTGGGTTGCAGATACCTGCTGGAACGTCTTTGACTCTTTTGACTCCTTGCTTGTTTGCTCTCCTGCGTTTCTGTCTTCTCTTCTAGGAAGTTGTTGGTTTTAAGTAAATGAAAAAAAACCAACAACAGCTATGGGAAGCTTGGAGGAATGACAGCAGTATTTGATCTCCAAACACACTCTAGAAATCTGGGAACTAATGAATTAATGTCATGGGTGAAAAAGTCTGACTTGTGCCCCCAAGGAAAGCTACCCAGAGGGGGATGTAGCATTGAGAGCGAATCCCTAAACTTCAGTAGGAACTTGAACTTGCAGCTTAATAGTTTTCTAAATAGTTAATGTCAGGTGAATTATTCAATGTCTACGTCTCAGTTTTTCCATCTGTATAATTGGGATGATTGATATGGTGAGTGTAAAAAAAAGAAAAGATGAGAATACACCGGAATCTAACAATATACTTGCTAGACACTGACCTAGTGTGAGACTTATCCCTTTTCTCTGATGACCACATATACTCATTTAGATATTAAAATCTTACCCATAGTCCCAAACCCGTCTTATCCATATATTCTCAGTCTGTTCTAACCACCATTATCTTATCTCCCTAAGAACCCAGAACTTCCCGTCCGTGACATCCACTTGAAATTAAGGGGTGTTTTCACCTACTCCCCGTGTGAGCTTGGGCAAGCTACTGCACTCCACTTAGCTTCAGTTTTCCTTCTGTTTTTCCACAAAATGAGACTAAAGGTAGCGTGGGTCTGGTGGACTGTTCTGAGGATGTGGTGGGACAACACATGTGAGGCAGTGGGCCCTGTGCCCGGGAGCAGCTCTAGGAATGAGGCATCATGTCAAGGCAGCTGCAGTTTCAAGATTTTCTGTCTTACATGTTCCCTTCTCTGAACTCATGCGACATGATTCTATTTGTCATGTAGCTCAGTATTATTTTCCACCAGCGTTGGAAAGTGCAGAAGCAATACCCAGTTTCCACTATCAAGGAAAGAATTAATCATTTCCATAGCATATAAGGAGAGGAGAGAAGGCAGAGCACAGACTCCAGGGTGGGAGTGGCGTGCTGGGACTGGCTCATGCCACCTTGCACCAGCCTATCCCCCACATTGAAGGGAGCACCACTGTGTGTGCATGGACGGAAGGACTGACAAGTGGATTGTAACCCAAAGTGTAGTCTGCATAAGCAGACAATGAAACCCTATCTTTAAAAATTATCTTGATATCTAGAGGGAATATAATACATATGTATACATACCATCACCAAATAATTTCATCTGAAAAGAGCTCCTTGTAGAGCTTTATAGATGTAAAGACATCCAGAAACAATGGTTGTGTCCAAAATGGAATTTAGAATTCTGAAAAATCTCAATTGTTTTTAACCTTTTGCTCATTCAATTTTCTCATCAAATCTCCTTTGAATGGCTTCCTGGATCGACAAGAAAGTAAATGCATTTCATATGGTTAATGTGACATCCTTTTCCGTGGCTTCACAGGGAAGACGTTATTTTTATTGTCGGGTTACAGGAAAGGAAGGTGATTCCGGAGCATTTCTTTCATGTCTTTCTTTCATCATGAATCACAAAGAAAACGCAACTGGCGTGTTAGAGCTGCCGTGCCCAATGTTGGTGATGAAATTAAACAAAGAAAACAGAATCATTCCCTCTCTTCTCAAAGTGTGGGACACATCCCCCCAGTGCCCCGCCCCCTTGCCCTGCACCCTAGGTGCTTCGGGCGAGTCCCCATCCCACCCAGCATAACCCTTCAGAATACTCTTACTCAAAATATGCTTCCTTTTCGGATGCATTGATGTTTCATGGAGCCATTGGCCCTGGTGTGTAGTACTGCAATCAGTAGAGGGGAGATCAATAGAGAGGTCATCTGTCCTCTTTTCTGCAGCTGGCCGGAACCCAGTGGAAGGATGAGGCCACCAAGCAGGAAAGCAAAGACAGAGCCGTCATCATTCCTGCATACAGTGTGTATTGTCATCAACAGTGCAAGTTGTTCCACACCAGGACGTGAGGGGGCCAACGGCGCTTCCAGAAGAGGTGGTCGTTGGTGCAAAATATCCTTTGCCACAGGCAGCCCCCAAAAGTTAACTGTATTCCCACTGTCCCGGATGCTGGGTAGTCCTGCATATAACTTCCCCCCTTTATGCTTGCCAGAAAGAATGGATAGAGGTTTGTATGGGGTGATGATTAAAATTCAATACATATTAGAAGTATCAAAATCAGTTAGGTAGTGTGAAATCATTACACTGATAGTAGCAGTTGAGAGGGCTCTATCTTCCAGACGTGTGCTTGTCAACAGGAGGCTGGTAAGCGTATGGTCAGCTCGCAAAATAACAATGGTGGACAATTGCTAAGGGAGAAAACCAGATCATATTGTGCAAGGCAGTGAAACCATAGCCTCCAGGAGTATATTCTCTACTGGGAAGAATTATTTGCTTATTACCAAAAAATCAACTTAGTTTTTTGAAAATTAATAAAAAACACTTTACACAGTCAGAGCTTTAACTAACAATAAATAGTAAATAGAGAAAAGTTTTGTGTTCAAGAAAGCCAGATGGCTTTTGGACATGGGGTTCCAGCCTTGGGTGACATGGAGAGGCCACATGGCCTTTTTCTTTCCCCTTATTTCCAAATTCTGCACACTTTTTCTTGACATTTTCAACTATGTAAGTGATGTGTTTGCCCTGAGTGTTTTTCTAAATTTAAGATTCACACGGTCCCCATGGTCTGATTAGCACAGGAATGCCAAGGAGGACAGTGGGCCGCAGGCCTCTAAGCCAAGGCCGTCGCTGAGAGGCTGGCAGGGAGCAGGCAGACCAGGGGACAGACAGGGTCATGCTTTTGATCACACGGTTGGCTTTTTGGAGCTTCTCCTGGGATGTGGTGATAGAGTTGTTTCTTCCACGAGAAGATACAATCAAACAAAACATGGGGTTTACCATAGTTTTTCCCAAAGGGAATCAAGATCTATTTTGCGGAAATGCTATGTATCAAATTGCACACAAATTGGAGAGCAGCACGCATAGGACATGGCAGACATTTTCCTAACCTTCTCCCTCTCTGTGTTCTCTACCAGCCACGTCTATGTGTTGTTGTCTGCGGAGGACACTGACTTCTGTTCTAGAGTTGTGTGATGGCATCAACGGGGCTCACAGGACATTTTCGTCCCCACTTCTAGAAGGGCTGAAGGAACTGGTTGGTGGCATTCTGTAGGCCTGGGGGTGTCCCGTCTCGCATCTCCTATATCCTTTGAAGACTTATTCTCTTGTACAGAGGAAGCTGCAAGGTGGGAGGTCAACCTCCACAAGGTGGTGTACCTTTAGTGAATAAGATAAGGTCCCTTCTAAATCCAAACTCTCGCTCCCATATCTTCCCAGGTAACTAAACTCATACGAGAGAAAACAAGTTTCTAGACGCAAATGTATCTGAGAGAAATGACCTTTGAATTTAAACCCACATTAAGGTATCAATGATCCAGCTGTAATCCTCTGGGAACGTGTGGCTTGGGAAGAAAACCCGCGTGGGGACCGTGGCAGCTGGAGGGGGGTGGAGAGGAAAGGGCCAGACCATTGAGGGGAGGGAAATCCTGCTTCTAGTGACAACTTTCCAGGCGCCTTCAAGCTAGGACTTGTCTCTACTTTCTTCAGCTAGAATTCGGTAGAGGTAGGGATGCACTCGAAATCTCACCGAGGCAGAAATAACAGGATTTCTTAAATAAATAGGGTGAGGAAAGGAGGTGACAAGTGAAAGACCCTGAGTTAGAAAATCGTTTTCATTTAAGGACGTTAAAGCTCTAAAATAGATTTATTTTTGACACTTGCCCCAGTACCCTATGCATTATCTGCTTCCGAAAGCATTTGTGTTACCTCTTTGATGCTTTTGATGGTATTTTTACGACCCTACTTCTTTCTCTCAACCCTATATTGAAAATACAAAATCAATCTGCCCCCTCTCTGTCACTGTCTCTGTCTCTCTGACTTTCTCTATCTCTGTCTCTGTCTTTCTCTCTCCCTCCTCCACCCCTCCCTCCCTGCCAGGCTTCTCTGGTTTTCTAGTTTGCTATACATCAAACATACTCATTCTTCTCAACAACTCGTTTTAATGAAAAAATCTTTAAGACACCGGAAATACGAAAGATTTAGATTCCATTTTGATTTATTTATGGCGTTTTGACTATATCACTCTGAATAATTTTCTTAGTGTGTTTGGTGTTGAACTAACAGAAGCTCCTGGTGTCAGCATTTTGCCACTTGGGTAGACGAGTGGAAATCTGACTCCCATTGTCTCTCCATGGTTTAAATACGCAACCTGAGTATGTTCTCTACATCCACGAATACTGAGTACCTCACCCCAGAGTGTTATAATCTGTATTTCGACCTATCAAAAATGATTTGGAAAACTCATGGAAAAGATAGGTCATTTTACGTACTTATATTACTAAGTGACTTATATTTCTGTTATATTTCTATGGGTGTTTTTACCCATTGCGATGTTCTTTTTTTCCTTTCTGAAGTTCCACACTTTCTCCTCTCATTTCCTCTGCCCATGGGAGAATTCCTCTACCATTCCCTTCAGGTAGGTTTCTTAGCGGCAATTTCTGATAATTTTCCTTGTTTGAAATGTCTGTCTCCTCCCCCCTTCTGTATTCATGAAGCGTATTTCACTGGGAGAGAATTCACATTTTCCAGTCACATCTCGGGAACCAGAGGACACCGTGGCCCTTCCTTCTGTCCTCTGGAAACCTGACACAGCCACCAGAGACTCACGGCCATGTCATGTCTCACGTCCTGAGGTCCCTTCTTGTAGCGACTTCTGTGCTTGTGTGTGGTGTGCAGTTGAGGGTTGGGCGGGAGTTGTGGTTGTGACAGGGAGGACCTGGGAGGGAAGAGACAGCTCCACGTTGGCTGCAACCGTAACTCTGCCGTTTGTCAGTGTGATGGACTTGGAGGTCGAGGTTTGCTCTTCTCCACAGGATGTGAGTGATTCAAATGAGTTCTTGAACAGAAGAAGAGAACATCCATTTCATCTCTTAATGACATCTTGAAAATTTGAAGTTGTTGCATTCATGTTAGAATAAAATTTCCTCAAGACGCTATGTGGTCCCCAGTGCTTCCTTTACCCTGGGTGATATTAGTCTGTTCTGTAAAAATCTGTTCGCTTTACCTCAACAATAACCTAGTTCTCAGAAATTCAATTTTAATATTGGCTCACTGAGGAAAAGCAACCCTTTTGGAGATATGAATCTACACTGAACACGACGTGATGACAACACGTAAGGAGGTCTGCGTGACAAATCGGATTCTTATTTAATGGCTCTATTTTTTCACTTGCTTCTGGTTGCTTTCCTTCCTCCTTCCTCAATATGCCTCATAAGAAAGCATATGACTCTGGATCACTGGAAATTTCTAGTCAGTTGAAACACTGGTTTGGTCGGTCTAGAATTTCACCTGACTTGCCATTCCATTTTGAAGAAATTAACTTAATTCTCCATGCCCACATTTTCTCTTGAAACACATTTTAGCTTAGAGATAAATGTAAAATTAGTGGCAAGGACTTCCACACCCCTGTGATTCATGCTCCCCAATTCCTCAGCTGTTAGCATCTTACCACGTTTGTTCTAAGACCTCCCCGCCCCCATATCCTATCTTCATCTCTATCTACATACACACACACACTCGCTGTTATCAGGTCTCTTCCAGAATCATCTGTGAGCAAGCTGCAGAGATGAAGATAAAGAAAGCGTACTATGGATTTACTTTTTAAGACTTGTTCTAGCAGCTTTTGCAAAATTCTACTTTGTATCTCACAAACTGACAAGGAAACAATCATCTGTTATCAACAGATAAGTCTCTGCTTCAGGAAATCAACACTAATGCAATGCTTCACTTCCACCAAATTCCCAGCAATATCCTTTTGCTTTTCCCAGGCTCAGGAACCCGAATCCCGCCCTGCATTCAGTGGTCCTATGGTTCAACCTCCTTCAACCCCAAAGAGCTTTTTATATTTTCCCTGTTTTGACTTTGACAAATTTAAGGGGACTGTGGCCAGGGTCCATCTAGGGTTTTTCCATGTCCCCTCAGGACACCCGGTGACAAGAGGGACTGAATGCCCTTCCCAGTATGCCACACAAAGAAGCACGTTATGTCACCTCCTTCCACCAGTGGGCATGGTAGCCTCGGTCCCCTTGTCTACTCTGCTTTATAAGCATAAAGTCGCCACTTTCCCCTTGGAAATTAACAGACGTTTTCTGATGAGACTTGTGAGCTACTGCCCTGTTTCTTACAGAAACCCCACTCCAGGGCTTTAGCGCCCATCGACGTCTCCTGCTGGAATCAACAACCGCTGTGCCAGTTGCCGGATGGTCATGTCCTATTTCCATCTTTCCTTCTGCATTTATCAGTTGGCATTTTATCATAAGGAAAAGCTTTCCTTCCTCATGTATTATTTATTTACTTCACTTATTCATTTGTTTGTTTACTTGTGTATTTCTGTTTTATTCAACAAATTGTAATGTGTTATAATAGATATATTTTCCATGCTTCAATTGTCCTGAATTTAACCATGGTAAGCCCCTTCAAGTGGGCTCTTGTGTCCTTCCCATCTTTTGAAGCCATTCTTCCTGGCATACGTTATCCTAAATACATCTTGCATGTTCCCTCCTTCAGCCCTGGAGAGTGCCTCTTGTCCAAGGAGTCCTGGTCCGCCTCACTGGAAGATGGCTAGGAGAAGCCAACATCTGGATATCAGGTGTGCTTACTGATCATGGCCATGGAGCCGGGGAATATGTCCATGTGTATGCATACACATACGTAGGCCACGGTACATGTGTATCTGAGCTTTTTCTATTTGTGTTATGCATCTTGAAAAAATGAATGCAAGGGTAGCTGGGGGGGGCTCAGTTGGCTGAGCACCCGGCTCTTGGTTTCGCTCAGGTTGTAATCTCAGGGTCATGATATCGAGGCCTGAGTCTGGCTATACACTCAGTAGGGAGTCAGCTTGACATTCTCTCTCCCTCTGCCCCTATCCTCCACTCTCTCTCTTTCTCTCTCTCTCTATCTCAAATAAGTAAATAAATAAATAAATAAATAAACCAAATTCATACCCATATCTGAAATTCCAGCCCAACACTTCAAGACTTTTTTTAGCCTTTCCTCTTTTCTTGGTTATAATTCCCTCCTCTGACCTTGAGAAAAACAGTACCTATCATCCTTAACACATTTCCTTATTAGTTCAATCTATTTATTATTTTCTCAATGTCCAGTGTCCCACTTGCACGAGTGCCCTCTTTTTCCTTCAATCTCCATGACTTCCATTCCCTCAACCTCCATACACCCCACTTCCTCACTCCTGGGCATGCAAAACACAGGTACCTCTTTCCCCCACATTTTGCTGTTGGGAGGCCAAGGAAGGGGTGGGAAAAAGGGATGAGGATAGTGGAAGGGAAACTTAGTTTTTGTTAATATTGGGAAAATAAGACACCCCCCCCCAAAAAAAAATTAGTTCCAGTAGAGTGAATGACTTTGTTTCAGCATACCAACAAGATAGTACTAGGAATATGGGAAGTAATGTACTGGACGAGGACCAGCAGACGTACAATATCCAGTGATACTTAGATTCCCCATGGTGTACTGTGGGAGCACAGTATGTAACTTACAGCAGGAGTCTGGAGCTGTCGGCTAAATTTGATTTATAAAATGGCTTTAATTTTAGATGGCTGAATTTAATACCTAGTGTAAGTTACTTGCATATTTTTATTTCCATTCTGTGTGGAGAGATGTCTGGCCTTGCACAGAATTCTGACTTGGGTGTGGTGCAATTGTAACCAAGAACATCTGAACCCTGAGCCCTAATAAGAAGACCCAGGTCTTCATTCCAGTAACTCAAAGTCTACCATGTGATTAGCTTCCCTCCATAACAAAGTACCACAGGCAGGGTGGCCTAAGACAACAGAAAATTATTCTCTCACAGTTCTGGAGGTTAGCAATCTGAGATCAAGGTTTCAGCAGGGTTGGGTCCTTCTGGAGGCTCTGAGAAGGGAACTGTCCCCAGCCCCTCTCCTGTTGCTGGTGGTGTCAACAACACTTGGCATTCCTCTGCTTGAAGCCACATTACTATCATCTCTGTCTCTCTGCCTGCACCTGTGCCTGTGTCCAAGCTTGCCTTTATTTGCCAGTTATATTGGATGAGGGCTCACCCTATACCAGCATGACCTTGTGTTCACTTGGTTACATCTGCAAAGAGCCCATTTCCAAATAAGGCCACATTCCCAGCTGCTATGGGTCAGGTCAAGTCCTGACCTGAGCACGTCTCTGGAGGAACACTTTTCAACGCATTGCACTTTGATGGTGAGGTGATGGAACAATTACCGCAGGTCTGTTTGAAGCTACATGTTTATTTTAATATCATCTCTTATGGGCCTGAGTTATCCCGTATTGGTTACTCTACAGACCCCTAAATCAGTGTTTTTTTCCCCAAGTACAAGTAAAGTATTGATGGCAAAACCAGTGTGTCCAAGGATGTCTTGTTTCCTGCTGGAGCACAACACTTAAAGCTGAATACACAAGCCGCATGGCCTGACCTCTTTCTCCCCTGAGTCTTCTCAACCCAGAGGCACTAAGACTGATAATAGGCTCCACTGAAGCTTTGTACAGTGGGTCTTATCAAATTTAATGTTTTCATTTTCCATATTCCTCTACCTTACTCAAATTACATGTTACTTGGAAGACAACAATGCACAAAAAAGTTAACAACTGTCAAAATAATTTTAAAACATGCTACTTTCAAAGTGCTGCTGTCTAAAATACTTTCCTCCTTACTCAGCTTCAATGACGGAAATTTGTCAGGGTGTGGAGGGCAATTGCTACATTGAATGTGATGCCTGCCGGATTTTATCACCCTTTCCTCAGGGAGTGGGCCACGATGTGGCTGGTCACTGGGTGAGAACATTTCACGGGTGGGAAGGGCCCACTCAGGGGTCCCGCAGTGGGGATACCTGTTTTCTGAGACACTAACATCATCTTTTACGCATGAAGGAAATGTCTTTTTTTTTTTTTAAAGATTTTTTTATTTATTTATTCGACAGACATAGAGACAGCCAGCGAGAGAGGGAACACAAGCAGGGGGAGTGGGAGAGGAAGAAGGGCTCATAGCAGAGGAGCCTGATGTGGGGCTCGATCCCATAATGCCGGGATCACACCCTGAGCCGAAGGCAGATGCTTAACCGCTGTGCCACCCAGGCGCCCCATGGAAATGTCTTGAGTGAGAAACGGGACAGCAGAAATGAACTGCAGCCACATCACATTCTGGCTACAGCCCTTACCCACAGTGCTTCTCTGGTCTTCTAGGCACCACACCACAGCCCGTGGAGGCCAGCTTTCCGGGTGACCTGTCCACCGCCATCCCTCCCTAATAGACAAATTGGTTAAAACCCCAGAGAGAAGCTCTGAATTTATCTCATCACCATCGACAGACTCCAGGGCAGAAATGACACTTGTGCCGGTGTAGGGACGTGACGATTAAGGGTGAGAAGACGACTCTGTTGTCAGCAGTTCATGAGTGATTTTGTTTGTTTGTGTATTTATTTACTTCTTTTTAAGAATTAATGAGTGACTTTAAAACCTAATGCAGCCATCCCCCTCATCCGCAAGGAATATGTCCCAAGACCACCCGTGGATGCCTGAATCGTGGATAGTACCGCATCTCATCTACGCTATGCTTTCTCCTGTTCACACATGGAATAAAGCTTTACTTCTACACGACGAGAGTAATAACTTATCGTAAAATAGAGCAAAGAGAGAACGTGGTCTCTCTCTGCCTCTCTCCCAAGATTCTTCTTGTCCTGCACTCACTCTCCTTCTTGTGATGATGGGAGCTGACATAACGCCCGCGTGACCGGGGGAAGTGAGGAGAGTGACGTAGGCCCTGTGAGCTGACTTTAGGCTACTACTGGGCTTCTGAGGCTCGGTCAGAGGGAGGACCCCTGCTTCCAGACCCGTCTGACTGCCTGAACTGAAACCACAGCTAAGGGTAAAATAAACAAAACTTTCAAAAAAGATGTTCGGTTGCCTGCCGTCAGAGTCCACCGTCATTCTTTTCCAGCTAAATAGGAAAAGGTACATACTGGGGAAGGCAGCCCATTTTTTAAGTTAGTTTTATTAGTTGAGGCAATGATTCATTTTTTTAAAGGTGTAATTCAATACAGTACACTTAAAATTGCTACAATCAATTTCAAAACTTAATTTTTATAAGAAATTTATTTTTGACGTAAGAATTTGTATGAGAAATACGAGTAAGGGTGTAAATGGACACAATCCATGGCAAAGCTCCAGGAAAAGTGACAGGTAAAAAGGTTTTCCTTTTAATTTGCTACACTCACTGTTTTACGCTCATACTAAGGTTATTTCTGGGCTATGGTTGGTGAAGTCTTGGTGCCCTTTGGACTATATTTGGACTTCTGTTTTAATGTGGTTGCTACAAATAAGAAAGCTACTTTCAAATGGCTCCAGAGAGGGTGCAAAGGCCAGAGAACAGAACTGTCAGAGTCTGGGACAAAATCCATGTGGGAAAATTGAAAAAAAACCCAGACTATTTCATGTGAAGGACAGTAAAGTCAGGAACAAGAATAATACTGGTTTTCAGAAGGTATTTGTCACCTGATGGGGTGGCTGTGGAAGACAAAGGACAAGGTGTGTATCTTCAGGAAAACAGTGTAGACAAGAGCTCCATGAAAGGAAAACATCACAACGAAAAGCCTTTGGGACATGACCGGCAGTCTGGAGGAGGGTGTCATCCTCTGTTCTGGGAACCCGGTGCGCTCCATGACCTCTAACTCTTCCACCCAAGTTAGGAGCCTAAGAATCGACTCTTCCAAACATTGGGTATTGGCTGTATTCTTCGCCACATTTTCCAAGACAAAAGAGAGCAGTTTATATCTTAGAGGTATTTATAAGCAGTCAAAAGTTATGTTCACGATTCGCAAAAATGCCTTCTCATTCAGAAGTTCGAAGTCAGAAAACTCGGGACACATCTGCACATAGATGGGAACTTCGGGTATTCCCATGGAGCTGCGCCGTGGTACATGCCTGGAAGCCGTCCCTTGCCCAACAGACCACATGGGGACATCAAATCTGTCAGATGGCTGTGGAAGGCGCAGTGCTGGGAGCTCCACTTCCTCGTGGATGACAAGGTGGATGACAGCTTCTAGCATAACTGTGCTGTGAATGCGCTTCCTCACCAAGCTCATAGTCCCCGATGCGAGTCCTACCCACAGGGGAAATATCCCACATGTGGTTTATTTCTGTCCATTGGAAAATTATGTTTGTTGCAAAACAACTAAAAAGGTTTCTTAAAATATCCAAGTGCTAGTCACTTCTAATACTCAGGGAAAACTGGAAAGTGTGCATTTATTAGACTGTATGCAACCAAAGGCCTGTGGTATAAAAACATATTCTTTGGGCTTGGACAGTTCTGGATTCAGATGACGGACTTGCTGTGTGACCCTGGCAAATTAAACTCTCTCTACCTGCTTCCTTGTCTGTAAAATGGGAGTAACTCATTGGTACATTACAGGAATTAAGAGACACGGCGTGAATAAAGTGAGCATGGAATCAAAGGGTCTCACTTGCTACCTGCTCCAGTGACCCTTTCACCACCCGTCTCCCTGGTTTGTGACGGTGCTGACCGCCCCTTACGCTCGGAAGTAAGACTTGCGCCCCGGGGGCTGGGGCAGCAGCTCCAGTTCCCGGGGCAGGGAGTGCAACGAGATAAGTGGTGTACCCTTAGCCATCCTCGAAGAAATCAACCATTTCCAGACCCACCATTGCCGATAAGAGCCCCTAGCGTCCTCGCTCTGTTACTTGGCGTTGGGTATTAGACTCTTCCTGAAGACGCAGTACTCCTTCCTGAAGAGAAGTCGATCAAAAGTAGATTTCAAAGGCATTGCTTTAGGTCCTAGATAAGGTTTGCTCCAGACTGACAAAGTCTGAACAAATTGGTGAGAATTCTATCCTTCTTATTTTTGCACATCGAAGAAGCTATATGAGTGCACAAGGGTGCATGCGCGCGCACACACACACACACACACAGGGAGTCTTTTGAAGCTAAATGTGCTATTTTAGCTCCTGGGGTCTCTAATCCATAAATATCCATGCTAATAGTATATAATCAACTCTCTGGAAAGGTTTAAAAGCAAGAGAAATATAAACAAAGCTTTTACTTACCCCTAATTTGATTCCTGGCTAGCCAGCACTGCTCCAGAGTCTATGGTTATTATCCACATGTATTTCCATTTAAAACGTGCCAGCTGGGGCCAGCTCTCATGGGAGAATTGTAACAGCTGTCCCAGTGGAAAATAAAGGCATGTCACTTTAAATTTTATACCAGGGCCAAAGAAATGTCAGATTCCTGCCTCAGCTATATAATGACACACATTATCTTTGACCTGAGCACGTCCTATCAATTCATGTTCATAAGAAAATTACACTTTGGATTTACTTGATTCCTGTTCTTTATCCAATTTCTTACATAAAAAGGCAATTTAATCTTCTCTTCAATGCCCACTGTATAAATATCATATTCAACACTGGCATGCTAATGTTTGGAAAGCTTGATGGTATTTTTCGAAATGCCGGCCACAATGTCCCCCTCTTTCTTCCGATACAACTGAATAATTGTGATCGAATCCATTTTAATTCGTTATTCTGGGTCTCTGATAAAATGCATTGCATTTCTGTGTCGGTAAAGCTTAAAGAAGTCTCGTTTCCTTTATGATCGTGTCATACCTAAGCACATATCTGCTGGCATAGACTGTGTTCTCCAGCCCGCGGACTTTCCAAGGATGTTAACTATGTTGTTTACCAGATGTTTTTGTAAGTAAGTGAGATACTTTGACTTCTAACGATCCCCACAGGATGATTTACAAGCTTCCAAATTCTCAATTGATCAGACTCTAAGGAGCGGTTTATTTTTGGCTTGATTTTCACTCACTGCTTCCAGAAGATGAAGTTTTGGCCCGTAGACTCGAAAGAGAAGTTGCATGTGTTGGGGATCTCATGTCGCGTGCGGTTGGATATAGAGAGAGATGATAGATAAGAGATGACGTAGTTATAGACATAGATATCTCCTGCTTGTTCTGTTTCTCCAAAGAGCTCTAATACACCACACAGCAGACTGCATCATATCAGTATGAATTATCATCAGTGGTTTTAACATTAATCACTTGGTTAACGTAGAGTCTGCTGATTTCTCCACTGTAAAGTTAGATTTTTCTCTTTCCATGCTCTCTTCTTTGGAAGGAGAAGGAAATTAAGCTGCCCTATGGAGGAGGAGAAATCTACGTAGACTCTTGTATCTGGCATTCCTCTGAAAAGAGGATTCCTCCCTCTCTCTTCTTTATCTATTATTTATACACCCAATAATTTATTTATATCAGTATACACAGAAGAATATTTAGTCCGAAACTGTTAGGATTTGCTTGCCGCGGCTCCAGCCGTGGGAACGCTTTGAGGTTGGCTGCAGGTGCCCCCTGGGCGCCCCCCGCGCCTCCCTGCGGTCTGAGCACATCTTTGCTTGCGGCCCCTACAGGGGTCTCTGGACTCAGCGTGCTTTCTCTGGGCCCCGACCGTAAATCAGTGATTTCTCCAAGTGGTATTGGCTCCTTTAATGAAAAATGGGATCTAAGGAAAGAGACGTGGGCCCTGGGTACGCTCAGTCTCCCGTGGCATCCTGGCTGTTGGTCTCTTCCTCGGTGGGCAGAGCTAGGAACCGCGTCCGCGTGCTAACCCATGCATAGGCCTGCGTCCGTATTTGTGTTTGAATTTCTGTGTTGTATGTACTCAAATGAAACGTATCTGTGCTCACATCTCTCAGGATAATATAGCACAACAGCACCTTGAAAATGCCGAAAGGAAACATTTGGAAACATAGCATTTTTAATAGTTTTTAAACATAAAAGTGAAAAGAGGAATTTCAATACATACACACACACAGGCACACACACAGGGAACACACCTCCATCAGCGGCGCCCTGCTCACACACGTCCTCCAGTCTGGAAGGAAAGGGGCCTAACGAGAGGCTGGATCTGAAATTCAGTATGTGAGTAAATCAGAGACCAGCTGGTTGAAATTACCCAAATCATAAATATACGATGCACGGGGTGAAAAAAGAAAGAAAGAAAGCAAGTATCGGAGACTTCAAGACAGCATCAGACAGTCTAGCTGCAATTAGTTGTGTTACCTTAATTTCAAACAAAGTAGGGAACAAAACAAAATTACCATGGATGGCCTAGAGTATTTCTTAATTATGCAAGTGTCAGTTCATCGAGTAGACATAACTTTCTCAATTGCGTGCACTTGCAGAAACACAGCTTCCAGAGCGTGGTGCAAGATTAGACAGAGCTGGAGATTTTGACGGTTCTCCCTTGGACAACATTCAGTAGGCATTAGCTGGGAAAGCTAAACGTTTGCTTTTCATGTATATAAATGGTCATTCAAAATATCATTTGGGCATCATTTTCCAATGTTTTCCCGTTCCTGTGGTGGGGCTTTTGTTGCTGATTTGCATTTTGTAAGGCCCTGTATACAAGGACACAAAGTAGTTTTTGTTAGAATTCTAAACCTTTTTTCTATTTTGAAAAGTGCCTTTATCTTTCAATGTGATTTCCATATGCAGAAGTGTGTTTTTAATGCATCAATATTATCTTTTCTCTTAAGGATTTTGATATGTGAAAATTTTTCTCCTTCATTCAAAAATATTGCTATTTAAATACACACGTTCATAGTTTCTTTTAATATTTAAGATTTTCCTCCACCTATATGGTTTATGCTCATGTATTGTATGAAAAAGTCATGCAGTTGAGTTTCTTCCATGTATGAACCAATTATCATAATGCTATTCATTAACTAGGCATACTGCTAAATTATTGGAAATTTCACTCATTATATATCAAATATCCTTTTGAATGGGTCTATTTTTAGGACCTCTGTTCTCCATTGATATGTCTGTTCTTGAATTAATACTTCTTTGAAACTTATTATAGCTTACGGAATATCTAGCTGTGAAATTCCTCTCTCATTATCTTTCTTCAATATTTCCTTGATTATTATGTCCTATTATTGCAGAAGAAATGTGTAATTATATTGTCAAGTTTCAAAATAAAAGCCATTTGGGATTTTGACTGAAATATAATTACATTTATACTATGTACTTTGCCCTATTTCTGATTTTAATAAAAATGTCTTTATTAGTTTCATTGTTGTGTGTGATGCTGGATATTGAATCAAAACCGAAGCTCAGATTTAGATCAATAAGATATGTTTATGTTTTAATAATATTAATAATTACAATGTATCGAATGCTTACCATATGTCTATGCCGGGCTCTATATTCGAAACGATGACAATGATAACAAATTATAATGATATGATCGTAATTATTATCTTGTACTCACTGTGTTCCAGACAGTGGACCAGGCTCCTTATCTGCCTTATTCCACTTGCTCGCGGGAGGAGCTCCATGGAGGACCCTGGGGCTCTCAGGACAGGACAGTGCGCTCAGAGCCCCCAGCACAGCCGAGCTTCCCGGCCACGGAGTGGAAGGCAGGACGGAACAAAATCAGACATTTGTGTTCAGGGCTGGGTGTTTCTCCTGTCTGGGGGCAGCAGACTCACGGTTTCAAGCGCCGACTTCAGAGCAACGTGAAGAAGGTACTTAAAGGTGAGTGGTATTGCTTTTGGGTTGAAATGAACACACACCAGATTCACGTTTGTTCAGACCACAAAGCAAATTTAATATAAGACTACAAAGCTCTCTCGCCGAATCCTAGAGTCTGTGTGCGTGTGTGTGCATGAACCTAGACGCACGTACACAGAAATACACACACGTGTGCACATATGCGGAAACACATGCTGGAGTTCAGGGATCACGGAGACGGGATGGAGCAATGCCTGGGGACTCTCTGTCCCTGCGCTCTGTTCTTCCCCGTGTCCCTCGGACTCTCCTTCCTTTTTCCCCTTCCTCCTCCCTCTGACTCCCTTTGACTCTCTTCCCGTCCTCCTCCATCTGACTTACTTCTTCTTCCTCCCCCTTCAGACTCCCTTCCTCTTCCTCCTCCCTCAGATTCTCCTCCACCCTCTGACTCTCTCCTCCCTTCTCTTTTTCCTCCTCCTTCTGACTCTCTTCTATATATTTTATATACGTGTGTGTATATACATTATATTGTATTATATATAATTTGTATATATTTTTTATATATAATGTAAAATTCAGGACTATGTCCAGATAAAACTATAAAGTGGATTTAATTATTTTCAAGAAATAATTATGTTATAAGCAACTGTAAGGAAAGGAGACTCTTACCATCAGAAGATTATCTCAGATGGGTTTGATAAAAGTCAACTTTAGATTTCATAAACTTTCTAAATTAGTTTGGCCCCTAAAGTTTGTTGATATTCACTGAATGAAGCCCTTCTCTTCTTTGATGTCTTTGGAAAGGAGTGCTTATCAGTCCTCTATAAGCAATGCACTCTGTCCTCAGACACAATTTGATCACATGGCACAACTTATTTGGGGTATACTGAAGATTAAACGGGGGCCGAAGGTGTAGTTTTAAGAGGCTTATCTTGATGCCAGGGGCTTGAGATTCAGAGAACAGTCTTAGAATACTGAGTTCAGGTGTCACACATCCCCTGCACCACGTGCACTGTGCTCCCTGGGAAGCCCTTGCTTCACGTGCGACAGAGGTTGCTGGGGACTGAAGGCAGGGCACAGCTTTCATGCTGAAGGGTCTTGCTTTGTGGAGCCAACTGGACTGATCCAACTTTGCCTCATTCCCTACTGACTGCTGGAAACCCACCACACGAGGTCCTGCATGGATGGCTTTGACTATCCAAGGGGGAGGCAGACATAGCAACTAACTTGATCTTGAAGAGCTGCCTGCACCCCATGCACCCCATATTCATAGCAGCATCATTCTCAGCAGCCCAGATGTGGAAACAATCCAAGTGTCCATCCACGGATGGACGGCTAAAGGAGATGTGGCATAGACACACACGGGAGTGTTGCGCAGCCTTTAAAAGGAGGTGATCCTGACACGCGCTGCAGCACGGATGGGCCTGGGGGGGTCATGCTCCGTGAAATAAACCAGTCACAGAAGGACAAACACCACCCAGGTCCGCTTAGATGTAGAATGTACCATGGTCCAGCTCACAGTATCGGACAGTGACTGCCAGGGGCCGGGAGTGGGGACACGGAGGGGGGGGTAACCAGCAGGCATGAAGGTCCGGTTACTCCAAGTGAGCAAGTTCTAGGGATCTGCTGTAGGATGTCACACCTGTAGTTACCGCTTGTCTAGACACCTAAAAATTTGTTAAGGCAAGAGATCTCATGTTTTGTGTTCTTCCTACAATTAAAAAAAAAGGGGGGGGACAGTCTAATCGTGCGGTGTGATGTGCTCTCTAGTGAACCAATTGTGACATCCGGAAGGTGAAAGAGGTCCATGAAGACACATCAGCTGTGGGCGGGCAAGAGGTAGGGACACTCTCCTGGAGGATGTCCCCAGGGGATACATGTCATCACAAATTTGTCCAAACCCATGGAATGCACGACCCCATGAGAGAGCCTCTGGGGTAAACTCTGGACTTGGGGTGATGATGACATGTCCATGTCGATTCATCAGTCATGACAAACATGCCACTCTGCAGAGGGATGTATTAATTTTCATCTTTGTGTTTTGTAGCAAACATATGTATTTCAATATTAAACTCCTCAGGTCCTAAATACTTCAGAAATCATAATGAAATAGTCAGGTGCCCACATCTGTGTCCAGAATCACCATGACGGGCATACTGCGAAGCCAACTCATGGAGCGGTGCTCCCCTGGGGCTGCAGCGCTGAGAGCCGTGCCCCCACGGGCAGGCCGATTTCCTACAGAGATGGCCAATGCTCCTGGGATGCTGTGAACAAAATAAAGCTCAGTCTACCTTTTTCCTTCCATTTGCACCGAAATTACCTTCCTAGACAATTCATTAAACTGTGCAAAAATGCATCGTGATTTTATGTGCAGCAGAGCAAGTTCCCAGATTCTGGGACATCAGAAACATCAACGCCTGGCGGTGCACTGCCCAGTCATGTGGGACCCGGGACTGCTGTTCATCACACGGGTTCCCCAGCACCTGGCTCCCACCCTTAAATGCCAGGAGAGTTTCCCATTCATTAAACTTTTTTTTTTTCTGATGGGGATGTTGATACTGGGGGAGGCCAGGCACACGTGGGGGCAGGAGGTATATGGCAAATCTCTGGTTCTTCCCTTCAACCTTACTGTGGCCCTAAAGCTGCTCTGGAGAGAAAAATAGGGTTAAAGAGGAGGGTGGTGGGGTGAGCCGCTTCTGGTGGAAGAAACCACAGATGTACAGATTGGTTTTGGGGAGTAGTCTCTTCTGTCATCTTAATACCACGGGTTACCCACCAACATCACTTACAAAACATGTGCGCTCTGTGTTAAAAGTGCTCAAAGGATTACTTTTTCCTAAGTTACAGATCACTTAATTCATGTTACCTCATTCATACAACACACCTGGCATCTTTACAAGGATCCTAATGAATTAATCATGAAATAATAAATGTTAAGTATTAGAGGAGATATTCGTATATACATGTGTGTGTGCATCTGTGTGTGCATCTGTGTGTGTGCATGTCTGTGTGTGCGCGTGCATCTGTGTGTGCGCGTGCATGTGTGTGTGCGCGTGCATCTCTGTGTGTGCATGTCTGTGTGTGCACGTGCATCTGTGTGTGTCTGTGTGTGTGCGTGCATCTGTGTGTGTGCGTGCATGTGTGTGTGCGTGTGCATCTGTGTGTGTGCGTTCATGTGTGTGTGCACGTGCATCTGTGTGTGTGCGTGTCTGTGTGTGCGTGCATCTGTGTGTGTGCGTGCATCTCTGTGTGTGTATGCATGTGTGTGTGCGCGTGCATCTCTGTGTGTGCATGTGTGTGTGCGCGTGCATCTCTGTGTGCATGTCTGTGTGTGAGCGTGCATCTGTGTGTGCGCGTGCATCTCTGTGTGTGCATGTCTGTGTGTGTGCGTGCATCTCTGCGTGCATGTTTGTGTGTGCGCGTGCATCTCTGTGTGTGCATGTCTGTGTGCGTGCATCTCTGTGTGTGCATGTCTGTGTGTGTGCCTCTGTGTGCATGTCTGTGTGTGCACGTGAATCTCTGTGTGTGCGTGCATCTGTGTGTGCGCGTGCATCTCTGGGTGTGCGTGCATCTATGTGTGTGTGCATGTGTGTGTGCGTGAATCTGTGTGTGTGCATGTCTGTGTGTGCGCGTGCATCTCTGTGTGTGCATGTCTGTGTGTGCGCGTGCATCTCTGTGTGTTCATGTCTGTGTGTGCGCGTGCATCTCTGTGTGTGCATGTGTGTGTGTGCGCGTGCATCTCTGTGTGTGCATGTCTGTGTGTGCGCGTGCATCTCTGTGTGTGCATGCATGTGTGTGTGTGCGTGCATCTGTGTGTGTGCGTGTATGTGTGTGTGCGCATGCATCTCTGTGTGTGCATGTGTGTGTGCGCGTGCATCTGTGTGTGTGCGTGCATGTGTGTGTGCACGTGCATCTCTGTGTTCATGTCTGTGTGTGAGCGTGCATCTCTGTGTGTGCATGTCTGTGTGTGCGCGTGCATCTCTGTGTGTGCATGTCTGTGTGTGTGCGTGCATCTCTGTGTGCATGTCTGTGTGTGTGCGTGCATCTCTGTGTGCATGTCTGTGTGTGTGCGTGCATCTCTGTGTGTGCATGTGTGTGTGCGCGTGCATCTGTGTGTGTGCGTGCATGTGTGTGTGCGTGTGCATCTCTGTGTGCATGTCTGTTTGTGGGCGTGCATCTCTGTGTGTGCATGTCTGTCTGTGCGCGCGCATCTGTGTGTGTGTGTCTGTGTGTGTGCGTGCATCTGTGTGTGTGCGTGCATGTGTGTGCGTGCATCTGTGTGTGTGTGCGTGCATCTCTGTGTGTGCGTGCATGTGTGTGCGCGTGCATCTGTGTGTGTGCGTGTCTGTGTGTGCGCGTGCATCTCTGTGTGTGCGTGCATGTGTGTGCGCGTGCATGTGTGTGTGCGCGTGCGTGCGTGTGCATCTGTGTGGGTGCATGTCTGTGTGTGTGCGCGTTCATGTGTGTGTGCACGTGCATCTGTGAGTGCGTGCATGTGTGTGTGCGCGTGCATCTCTGTGTGTGCATGTCTGTGTGTGCGCGTGCATCTCTGTGTGTGCATGCATGTGTGTGTGCGTGCATCTGTGTGTGTGCGTGCATGTGTGTGCGCGTGCATCTCTGTGTGTGCATGTGTGTGTGCGCATGCATCTGTGTGTGTGCGTGCATGTGTGTGTGCACCTGCATCTCTGTGTTCATGTCTGTGTGTGCGCGTGCATCTCTGTGTGTGCATGTCTGTGTGTGCGCGTGCATCTCTGTGTGTGCATGTCTGTGTGTGTGCGTGCATCTCTGTGTGCATGTCTGTGTGTGTGCGTGCATCTCTGTGTGCATGTCTGTGTGTGTGCGTGCATCTCTGTGTGTGCTTGTCTGTGTGCGTGCATCTCTGTGTGTGCATGTCTGTGTGTGCGTGCATATCTGTATGTCTGTGTGTGTGCATGCATCTCTGTGTGTGCATGNCTGTGTGTGTGCGTGCATCTCTGTGTGTGCTTGTCTGTGTGCGTGCATCTCTGTGTGTGCATGTCTGTGTGTACGTGCATATCTGTATGTGCATGTCTGTGTGTGTGTGCATATCTGTGTGCATGTCCGTGTGTGTGCGTGCATGTGTGCGTGCGCGTGCATCTCTGTGTGCTTGTCTCTGTGTGCGCGTGCATCTCTGTGTGTGCGTGCATCTCTGTGCGCGTGCATCTGTGTGTGCGTGCATGTTTGTGTGCACGTGCGTGTGTGCTTGTGTGCGCGCGTGCATGTGTGTATATCTGTGTGTGTATCTGTGTGTGTGCATGTATCTGTGTGCATGCATCTGTGTGTGTGTGCGCGCATGCATGTGTGTGCATCTGTGCGTGTATCTGTGTGTGTGCATGTATCTGTGTGTGTGCATCTGTGTGTGCGCGCGTGCATGTGTGTGTGTGCATCTGTGTGCGTGCATGTGTGTGTGCTTCTGTGTGTGCGCGCCTACATCTGTGTGTGTGTGCATTATGTGTGTTTGTGTGCGTGCGTGTGTGTGTGCATCTGTGTGTGCGTGCGTGTGTGTGTGCATCTGTGTGTGTGCGCGTGTATCTGTGTGTTTGTGCATGCGTGTGTGATTGCGGTCTGGAGGGTCTAATTCATCTTTACAGAGGCCAGGCTAGTGGTCTTGGTCTGTTCAGGCTGCTATGACACACCACACACCGGGCGGCTTAAACAACAGATGTATATTCCTCTTCCCTCTGGAGGCTGGACGTCCAAGCAGATCTGGTGTCTGGTGAGACCCCCTTCCTGGTTCATAGATGGCGTCTTCTCGCTGTGTCCTTGTATGAGGGAAAGGGCAAGGGGGTCCCTGGGGTCTCTGTTATGAGGACACTAATCCCAGCCTGGGGACTCCCCCCTCATGACCTCATGACCTCCCCGAGGCCCCACCTCCTCACACCATCACCGGGGGTTAGATTTCAACATACGGAATTCGGGGGCAGACTTGGCTCATGAAAATACTTTATGTATTTATAACTATGTTAACCGTTCAGGCGATCCAAGTATAAGGTGATGGCATTATCAAATGCAGGACTTGATGCCACTTAGAAAATTCACAATATTATGAAACAAAACAAAAAAATACACAGGTTGTTATCTGCTCAAAGGTAACTGTATATGAGAGCCATGACTCGTAAGATTTATATTTTATTTATATTCAGAGAAATTATTCAAAAGTATGTTGAGTAATAGTTTATGTGACTTTACCAATGAATACGTTCTCCGAGGGGGGCCCTTTATGTAATTCATTAGGTCATTTATATTGTCTTATTTTAAACGCCTGTGACGCTGGAGACTTTACAAACCATCATCTTGTAATGACTCAAAGTTCTACAAACTGTGGTCAGAAAAATACAGTCTCTAGAGAAGTTTAGCGGCATAGCTTACCTTTTGTGTCACTGAAACACGTGACCACCATTTTGGGAGTCGGAACAAAGCTTCACGATGGCGCAGCTTTACATTTCCCGCGCCCGCGGCGGGCCAGGCTGGGCAGCGGGCGGGGTCCACCTGCACGGAGCCTCGGCGGGTCCCACAGCCCCGCAGCCTCTGCTTCCTGGAATTTGCAGCCTGGAAACCGAGCGAACGCTCTTCACTCTGGCCAAAGTCAGCGCGACTTCAGGGAGGCCCTGCGCTATCAGCGCCAAGAGAAGGTCGGAGCCACAGGGACCCAGGAGCGGCCGCCACCGGGGCGAGTCCTGCCGCTCCACGTGCCCAAGGGGCCGGCGGGGCGGGGCGAGTCTGCAGCCCGTGTCCCTGCCCGGTGACAACATGGTGCTGGAGGGGACANGTGTGTGCATGTGCATCTCTGTGTGTGCATGTCTGTGTGTGTGTGCATATCTGTGTGCATGTCCGTGTGTGTGCGTGCATGTGTGCGTGCGCGTGCATCTCTGTGTGCTTGTCTCTGTGTGCGCGTGCATCTCTGTGTGTGCGTGCATCTCTGTGCGCGTGCATCTGTGTGTGCGTGCATGTTTGTGTGCACGTGCGTGTGTGCTTGTGTGCGCGCGTGCATGTGTGTATATCTGTGTGCGTATCTGTGTGTGTGCATGTATCTGTGTGCATGCATCTGTGTGTGTGTGCGCGCATGCATGTGTGTGCATCTGTGTGTGTATCTGTGTGTGTGCATGTATCTGTGTGTGTGCATCTGTGTGTGCGCGCGTGCATGTGTGTATATCTGTGTGTGTATCTGTGTGTGTGCATGTATCTGTGTGCATGCATCTGTGTGTGTGTGCGCGCATGCATGTGTGTGCATCTGTGCGTGTATCTGTGTGTGTGCATGTATCTGTGTGTGTGCATCTGTGTGTGCGCGCGTGCATGTGTGTGTGTGCATCTGTGTGCGTGCATGTGTGTGTGCTTCTGTGTGTGCGCGCCTACATCTGTGTGTGTGTGCATTATGTGTGTTTGTGTGCGTGCGTGTGTGTGTGCATCTGTGTGTGCGTGCGTGTGTGTGTGCATCTGTGTGTGTGCGCGTGTATCTGTGTGTTTGTGCATGCGTGTGTGATTGCGGTCTGGAGGGTCTAATTCATCTTTACAGAGGCCAGGCTAGTGGTCTTGGTCTGTTCAGGCTGCTATGACACACCACACACCGGGCGGCTTAAACAACAGATGTATATTCCTCTTCCCTCTGGAGGCTGGACGTCCAAGCAGATCTGGTGTCTGGTGAGACCCCCTTCCTGGTTCATAGATGGCGTCTTCTCGCTGTGTCCTTGTATGAGGGAAAGGGCAAGGGGGTCCCTGGGGTCTCTGTTATGAGGACACTAATCCCAGCCTGGGGACTCCCCCCTCATGACCTCATGACCTCCCCGAGGCCCCACCTCCTCACACCATCACCGGGGGTTAGATTTCAACATACGGAATTCGGGGGCAGACTTGGCTCATGAAAATACTTTATGTATTTATAACTATGTTAACCGTTCAGGCGATCCAAGTATAAGGTGATGGCATTATCAAATGCAGGACTTGATGCCACTTAGAAAATTCACAATATTATGAAACAAAACAAAAAAATACACAGGTTGTTATCTGCTCAAAGGTAACTGTATATGAGAGCCATGACTCGTAAGATTTATATTTTATTTATATTCAGAGAAATTATTCAAAAGTATGTTGAGTAATAGTTTATGTGACTTTACCAATGAATACGTTCTCCGAGGGGGGCCCTTTATGTAATTCATTAGGTCATTTATATTGTCTTATTTTAAACGCCTGTGACGCTGGAGACTTTACAAACCATCATCTTGTAATGACTCAAAGTTCTACAAACTGTGGTCAGAAAAATACAGTCTCTAGAGAAGTTTAGCGGCATAGCTTACCTTTTGTGTCACTGAAACACGTGACCACCATTTTGGGAGTCGGAACAAAGCTTCACGATGGCGCAGCTTTACATTTCCCGCGCCCGCGGCGGGCCAGGCTGGGCAGCGGGCGGGGTCCACCTGCACGGAGCCTCGGCGGGTCCCACAGCCCCGCAGCCTCTGCTTCCTGGAATTTGCAGCCTGGAAACCGAGCGAACGCTCTTCACTCTGGCCAAAGTCAGCGCGACTTCAGGGAGGCCCTGCGCTATCAGCGCCAAGAGAAGGTCGGAGCCACAGGGACCCAGGAGCGGCCGCCACCGGGGCGAGTCCTGCCGCTCCACGTGCCCAAGGGGCCGGCGGGGCGGGGCGAGTCTGCAGCCCGTGTCCCTGCCCGGTGACAACATGGTGCTGGAGGGGACACAGCCTGGATGGAAGGAGCAGTGAGGGCGTGGCAGCAATCACATCCCCGGAAACCAGGTGGGGACAGGAGGGAAGGGCCGCTGCTCCCAGGTCTGCATAAGGAAGGGTCAAACCAGCAGCCAGGGTCCTGAGTCACACCCACCCCAGGACCAGATGGCTGGCTGGCTGGATGCTGAAGGTGACCGAGTCAATGTGGGCGGATGAGGGAGACGAGCCTGTGGGACAGTGAGGGTGCCAACGGGTGGGGGCACACGTGCGCCTGGGCAGAGAACGTGGGGGCGAGGGTATTCGGATGACAGTGCTACCTCTAAGAGCAGGGCAGCGGCCCATAAGAGTGCATGGGGTGACTCAGTTATAGTGGGACCAGGACAGGCAAAGAACCAGAACCTTTCCTTCCCCTCCCTCCCCCAAACAGAGCCTTTACAGAGTAATTCCAAACTGTCCTACCCGAGAACACAAAACCCACAGACCGTCCACTGGGAGGCCCGTGGTCATGGTGCAGCGCCGCGCTGAGCCCTGCACCCTCCAGCCCTACAGCCCCTACACTCTACCCCCCTACAGCCCTACGCCCTACACCCAGGCACAGCCAGCTTCAGAGCCAAAGGGCATTCAGATGCCTCCAGGCCACTGATGCCGCACCCTTTCCAGCCACACCTCCGACCTATAAACATGCCCATTTCCACAGGTTAATAATGTAGCAATTGCACGTCACAGTTTCTATGCAGCCTTCTCATCTGTGGAACCCTGCCGGGTGGCCCAGGAGAGGCCTCTGACGGGCGCTAGCTGAATGACAGAGGAGCAACGATGGAAATGGGAGCTGGGAGTAAGCACCCTCGCTGTGACCATCTCGTGGCGCTACAATTCCACGCTCACTGACCCCCTGGCCTCTAGGATAACATGCGAGCTACACCGTTTTACCATCTTGGTAGCTCAGTGTCTGTGTCACCCACACCCTGAGAAGCCGTCTGCTCTTGAAGGAAAACCAGTTTGTTCTCTCCTTCACGGATTCTGTCTTTCCGATCTCAGCCCTGCATTTTGCAAGGCGTCTTCTCTCTTGACTTTCCTAAAATTACGCAGTGTCTGACTGTCACTTTAGCCAGAAGAGGTTGAGGTCACATTCCTGTTCCTCACGTGACTCAGGACAAAGCGATTCTTAGATGTTGCCCCAGATTCAAGGGGATTTACAATTTTCACATCAACAGAAGCATCCACGAGTTGGGAAGAAAAGCTCGGTTCTCGCTGGGCACCACGGGACACGAGCAGATGCAGCCTGGGATGGGGTCTCCGGGTGAAGCCGGATGCACCTGCAGGCATCCAGGGAAGGGGGCTGGCGGGGGTCAGCTTGAAATGTGGGGAAGGATCAAGGAGAATTCAAGAGTGCCAGGAGCTCCACGGAACTGAGGCTCCTCACACCGACAGGGAACTTGAGGCAAAACGAAGAGGAGATGGGGCAGAAGGACAAGCCAGAGGCGCAGCCCGAGGTGGGGGCCGTGTCTGAGGCACAAGCAGCCCACGGAAGAGCCAGCGAGCACTGAAGACCTTGAACAGGCCACGGCAGTCAAGCGGGAAGCCTTGTGTTTGTCCAGCAGCTCTGTTTCCAGCACATTTCATCCCATTCCGTTCTGCTCTAGGAGGCGTCCTGTCTGCGGTTCCCTCCCCGGGGGTTGACCCACGCTGCTGGAAATACGAAAAATGCGGGAGAGCTTGCAGGCCCGGAGACCTGCAGACCAGCCCCTGTTCGGGCAATAGTGATACACACGCGGTTTCCTGTTCACACGACATGCTCACGCAGACTGTTAACACGGGGCTGAGATGTGGCTGCCACACGTCCTGTCTCCCAATCAGGCCGCCTAACCTCAGGCCCTGCGATGACTTTCCTAAGGTCCCCCGGCCAGGAGTTGGACTCAGGACTCCTAGCTCCGAGTTGCAGTACTTATTTCCCGGTACCATATAGTAATAAAAATGATACAAAATATCTGCATAGACTTGGACTTCAACCAAAACTCTAAAATTTAGACTTCATTGCATTTAAAAAAAAGAAAACAGAACCTTGATTCAGCCTACAGACCTAATTTCATAGTCATGTGATATAGGACTTATGAAGACGACTGTTCTGTCTTTAGTGAAACCATGTCCCTGAAAACAAAGGCACCCATCAGAGTTCGACCAGAGAAACGCAGAGAGGTTTTGGGGGAGGACTTGGCTCATGTGATTGCGGGGGGGGGGTCATGCCTGTTCCCATTCCACACGTGGGCTCGTGGGTGGGGCCGGCAGAGGGAAGCCTCCATTCACAGGTGCTGGGCTCCTTCTCACGGAAGCTCAGCTTCTCCTGGGGGCTTTCGGCCGACACACACAGGTAATACTGGCAGGCAGCATTTGTCCCATGGAGCGCACAAAGGATCACTTCTCATGGCACCCAAGTTCTCCCCTTTGCCCTGCTCTCCAAGCCTCTGCCACAGCTCACCACCTCGCCCCAGCCCTCACCGGAAGGCACCTGCTGGATCTCTTACTGAGCAGGGACAGTGGTCTCTCCGAGGCCACTTTTATAAACCTTTGAATGACTGGCCGGCTTACTCTAGGACCTCTCCAAAGCAACACATGTGCTCTCTGATGAGAGGTGTCCTCAGACTTCATTCTTGAGTGAGCCTCATGCCAAGACTCGATCATCTGGAGAAATTTTGGGAAACAGCAGGAAGAGTGCTGGTGATTTTCAAGTCAAACCATACGTGACAATTGTCTGCTACTCTCCATAGGGCTGGCTAGTTTCAAACTTCTATTCAGTGCAGATGTGTATGCACATAATATACAAGCATATATATCCAATGTAGTATGTATCATATTCCATAAAATAGATCACATTTATATTAAACATATATTGCATATATTCACAGAAACATGTATTGGATATATAACGTGTATACACACGTGCGTGCTATATATACCGTATACAACATGGACATCACATACGGTATATACAGATACAGATATCCATACGTGCAAATGATAAATGCATATATATACATTCACAAACTGTATATACATATATATACACTGTATATATATGTGTGTGTGTGTCTGTACATATATTTTTCCCCCAAAACGCATTTACTGGAGTATTAAGGTCTGGGAATGGGGGCTGCACATTGACCCTCCCGTAACAAACAGGCACGCGGAATTCATCTTTGTTCACGTTTGACACGCAGCATTTTTATTGTCCTCAGTGCTACTGCATGATTTCTGGCTCCTTTTGGATACAGTGGATGCCAAAAGTCATTTGCACTTGTCTGACAGTGACAACTTGAGGCTACCTCTAGGATGTGTCCACAGTCTTTCTGGTTTTATACACATGACTGCATAGTTTAATGGCAGTCCGAGGTAAGGATCTGGGGCACAGCTCATAAAGAACCGTGCACACACATCATTCTCAGAATCCCTCTGGGTTTGGAAAACATAAAATGATGGAAAACGTCCTCTCCCTCTCAGAGCCTTTTGTAAAATGATTGCCTCCAGAGCCACGAGGTGCGTTTAATTTTTAATGTGCTGTGTTGATTTCAAGATGGTGCAGGACCCCACTGTTCATTACGAGCACACGCCTCTTTTGTTTATCGGTGCCATATGCTCGATGGTGTTAGCACGGGTCACACTCTGGATGTCACTCCCATAAACCAGACGCTGCAAAGAAGAAAAGGGGCATGGGTTTATCTTTAATGATGGAAAAGTCTAACTCCTTCAAGAAAGACATTCTAAGAGCTGAATCAAATATTTGATTTTCTACTAAACTACAAAATGAAAACCGTTTTTAACAAATGCTGTCATTAGAGCCACCTGAACAAGGATTCAGGAGGACTCTGTATTATTGCCTAAAGTCCAATTTAAAATCACTTAACTTGTCACCTTAGGGGCTTTATCTATTGATTGGGCATCAATATTTAATCCTTTGTTTCTGAAGAAATTGCAACATAATAGACCATCTTTGGTGCTTTTTAAAAAAAATCCACTTCTGGTGTCTATATTTAGAATATAATTTTCAAGATTTTGCTTTTATAGAGAAAGTACTTTTCCTAAGATGTATTTTGTGTCAAAGGGTATTTTGGAACTTTATATTGGTTTAACTTCTCTTTGGAGTCTTACTTTAACCTCTGTGTTCACAAAAGATCAAAATGCAATTTCTTTCACCCTTCTCAAAACTGAGAGTGTGTCTCTCCCTTGAGTCTCAGGACCCTTCTATGCTGACTGGTGGGGTCTCGGGCGTTTTGAGGACTCCTGGCAATCTGATGTCACACTTTCCAGTTGGATGGGGGAGAAGTGGTCCTATCTCATAGGCATCAGTCTTCGGTACGTGTACAGATGCGTATTTGTCTGTGGACGTCTATAGATGCGAAAGACAGAGTTTTCATATTTAGGAATTAATAGGCTTAAGATGACCCAGATTCTTGCTTTGTTTAGGGTTTAATTTAGCATTTATAGAAATGGTAACTACAGAAATGAGTTTGCTCAGAAGCTATACCATCAGCGAACGAAATAATGTCTTCAGTGTCTCGAAGCTCCTTTGGGAAATTAGATGAATTACCACTTCAGTGTTTGGGGATTTATTCTTTTTTTTTTTTTCTTTAAGAAACTTTATTCTTCAACTTAAACAATGATGTTATTTACCTTTTGAATCTATTTTCCTGATGAATCCATTTTAGGAAACCCCTGTGAAAACAGGTTCTCCGACTTACGTCCTTTTCACATCTCCTTCGCTACCGGATTCAGCAGGTGCGCCTGACTCCCCGCCAGTCCAGGCCAGGATGTCCCGGGCTTTCCCAGCAGTATCTGCGGCTACCCCAGCCGGGGAAGGAAAAATACACTGAGTGCTCCAGAGCCTCCAGAATGGTGCCCAGCTTCCAAGGTCAGCATGAAGGTTGCGTGACAGGGATTAAGCACCGGAGATCAGATAGCAAGGTTGAAGACCGCCTTTCCACTCCTGGCTACTTATTGATTTCTCGCAGCTGGCTTATCTGGCCTGGGGCTGTATTAAGAGTGCATTCCTCCTTGGTGTAATTTAGACATTAAAAGCCTATATCAATGGAAAGTTTATTTTTCTTTTAAGAGCAATGGCTTTACCGTATTCTTTTATTTTCCTAGCTTTTTTGAGGTGTGATTAGCATAGAATGATATACATACTTTTTTTGAGGGGGGAGCTTCCAGGTTGCACAGTGCTTTGTACAGTTCTTTGGAAATACATACATTTCAAATGTGCATTTTGATGAGTTTTAGATTTCTGCTTCTGCGTAACCATGGTCTTACACAAAAAAACACTATTTGCATCATCCTGCAGAGTTCCCTTGGGTGCCTTCCTGCAAACCTGGGTCAGGGCCAGGACCCAGGCAGGTGCTGCCCACCTTGCTGTCAGCACAGACTCCCTTAGTCTTGTCTGCGGTTTGCTACCAATAGCACTGCTGGTGTGCGTGCCTGATCTCGTGTCTGAACTCGCTCAGTCAGAAAAATATAGCTGGGATTTATCCCCGTGTTCATGTGCTTCCACAGCCCACTCCTTTTGATTGCTGATTATTTTTCCATCACATGAAGAAACACTTTTTTTTTAAAAGATTTTATTTATTTATTTGACAGAGACAAAGACAGCCAGGGAGAGAGGGAACACAAGCAGGGGGAGTGGGAGAGGAAGAAGCAGGTTCATAGCAGAGGAGCCTGATGTGGGGGCTCGATCCCATAACGCCGGGATCACGCCCTGAGCCGAAGGCAGACGCTTAACCGCTGTGCCACCCAGGTGCCCCAAAGAAACACTTTTTTAAAATCCATTTCCTTACCGAGGAGTATTTCTTGTTTCCAGATTTTGCCTGTTCTGAACCAAGAGTCTATGAACACTTGAGTATGAGTTTGTGTGAGAGTGTTTTGCTTCTCTTGGGTGAATACATAGGGATGGCATTTCTGAGTCACACTATGAACTCAGGTTTAACTTTATAATAAAATGTCACAATTTTCAACGGGCTGTATTGTTGTGTAATCCCCCCACCCACGTAGGAGGGCGCCCTCACTCTGTAGCTACACCAGCACTTGGTATTACTGGTCTTAATGTTGGCCATGCTGATGGGTTTACACTGCTTCTAGACGGTGGTTTTAATACAGATCCCCTGATCATTAGTGTCCTTCTGTGGCTTTTTGGCTCTTTGTATGTCTTCTATTTTGAAGTGTCTGTTAAAATATCTTGACTATTTTTAAAGGTGGTTTGTGTGTCTTCTTATTATTGCGTCGCAAGAGCTCTTTATATATTCTAGATAGAAATCTTCCTTCTGATATGTATCTCGCGTGTATTTTGTCTTAGTCCGTGACTCGCCTTAAGTTTTCTGTCTTTTTAAAGGGCATTTTAATTTGTATAAAGTCCAGTTTATCAAGCAATTTTACGTTTTATGCTAAGACATCTTTCTCTAACCCATAGCTGTAAAAGTTTTCCCTAAGTTTCTTCTGGTTCAGTGTGTTCCCATGGAAATATTATGTGACCTGCATATGCAATTTAACATTTTCTTTTTTTTTTTTTAAGATTTTTATTTATTTATTCGACAGAGATAGAGACAGCCAGCGAGAGAAGGAACACAAGCAGGGGGAGTGGGAGAGGAAGAAGCAGGCTCCCAGTGGAAAAGCCTGATGTGGGGCTCGATCCCACAACGCCGGGATCACGCCCTGAGCCGAAGGCAGACGCTTAATGACTGCACCACCCAGGCGCCCCAACAATTTAACATTTTCTAATGACCATATAAAACAAGTAAAAAATAAAGAGAAAAAAATTATTTCAATAAAATATTTTATTTATTTATTTATGTATTTTTTTTTTAAGATTTTATTTATTTATTTGACAGAGAGAGAGACAGCCAGCGAGAGAGGGAACACAAGCAGGGGGAGTGGGAGAGGAAGAAGCAGGCTCATAGAGGAGAAGCCTGATGTGGGGCTCGATCTCATAATGCCAGGATCACGCCCTGAGCCGAAGGCAGACGCTTAACCGCTGTGCCACCCAGGCGCCCCAATAAAATATTTTATTTAATCTAAGATATCCAAAACAGTAATTTCTCAACATGTAATCAATATAAATGCTATAAATGAGATATTTTACATTTTGGGAGCTGAATCTTTGATGCCCGGTGTGTTTGACAATTTTAGTTCCTCCCAAGTGGAAGTAGCCACATTTCAGTTGCTAGATAACCACACGTGCCTAGGAGCTACCATAATGAACAGCATGGTTGGAGATATTTGATAATTTAAACTTTGCCACTAAGAATGTTGAGCAATTTTGTGTTCATTTTTGTGTGTGGCACGAGGTAAGGGTTGAGGGTTATTTTTCTGTGTGGATGTCTATTTCCAGCACCATTTGTTGAAAAAAATCACCTGTTCCCATTAAATTACCTGGGCCTCTTTGTCAAAACTAACATCTAATGTAGCTGCTCCAGTCTCTTCAACTGATCTATGGGTCTATTCTTCCCAAATAGCACACTGACGCGGCTCCTAGACTCGTGCGGTAGGCCCTGCAGGAGCTGACGTCAGCACGCCAGGTCTGCTCTCCTGTTTCAGTTGTTTCTCAGGTAGGGCAGTTCTTTAGAATGTCCACATAAATTCTGAGATCAGTCTGTGGACGTATGTATAAATAAAGACTGGCAGGATTTTGATTAGAATTGCATCAAATTTACAGATAAATTTGGATAGTAGTTGCATTTTAATTATTCTGATTCTTTCAGCTCATGAACCACATATATATAATATATATTTATCTTACAGCTCAAAAACATACATACATATTACATCATTAACTTTCTCATCATATTTTGTACTTCTCTGATCTCACCCGTATTTTGTTACATTTAGTTCTAGATGTCTCTTGTTTACTTTTTAAAACTTGATATTTTAATCGGTATCTTTTAAAACTTCAATTTCCAATTGCTCTTACTAGTAAATAGAGACAGATTTGGTGGCTTTATATTGCCCTTGTATCCTATGGCATGGCTAAGTTATCTCATTCATTCTGAAATACGTTTAAATGTCTTGGGATTTCATTCATGCATTAAAAGAAGCAGTTTGGCTTCCTCATTTCTCATCTATGCCCTTTATAGATCTTGCTTTATCCCATTGACTTCAGCCTCTGGGACAGGTATAGTCAGAACAGACATGCTTGCTCCCAACCTCAGGCAGAAAGCACTCAGCCCTTCAGCCTTCGGTATAGACGAGACCAAGGGATGCTCATGGAGAGTGTTTATCAGGGTGTGGAGTTTCTCCTGTGTACCTTGCTAAGAGCTTTTGTGATGATGGGGTTTGAATTTTGTGTGATGTTTCGTCTGCAATTACTGAGTCCAATTTGAGGCCATAGATTAGAACTGAAGTTCTCTGAAGAGGTAACGGTGTCCCCTGAGATATTCTGGAAAGCAAAATGAGCCATACCTGGGATGCGGTTTCTCAGTCTTTGGGGTAAGAGAGTGAGGTCTGATCCTGAGATGGGAGATGGCCTAGTACTCATGTGACGTGAGCAGACCTCAGCGGAGAAAGGCCAGTAAGCAGTGACTCAGAGTGGGGACGAGCCTCAGCTTCCTACAGTCTTCTTTGAAATATGGTGTGTGTGTGAGTCTGCATGTGACCAAAGGAGGGAAACAGCAGAGGAGAAGACAAAGGAGAGTGGGTGAAGGGGTGGGTATGGATGGAAGGGGAGGCAGGAGGACAGACCTTGCAAGGATCACAATGGGAGCCTTGGACCAGCGTGCCTGCCTAGAGAAACGGCTGAGAAGAGGACCCAGAGGCATGTGCCCCCCACGGGCCAGAGGAAAAGAAGGGTAAGTGGCCTCCACCAGATGCCATGGGCGCATGAGGCTGCAGGGTCCTGTCTTTGGCGCTGTAACAGGTGACAATCCTATAATGCAGACGGTGCTCTGAGCACTTCTCAGACATAAATTCGCACACACCTCAAAGTGACCCCACCACGTAGGTCTTGCTGCTGTCCACGTTTCAGGTGAGGGTAGTTTGGTGCCCAGAATGAGTGCCTATCACTGCGTCCCGTGGTGCTGCTGTCAGGCTCTGGGACCAGGCAGGGAGCCCGCAGGTGGACGTGCAGACCCTCGGGGGCCTTCAGGCTTGTTTTCCGTAGGAACCTCGGCCAGCCCAAGGCTCCAGGGGCAGGGACCCCCAATCCAGTGTGGAGGGGCTGGGAGACGGGGGCAGTCCCTCTGGACGGAGAGCCTCACTGGAATGTCAGAGAGACGCTGAGGGGAATGAGCTTCGCCACAACTCAGACAGAACCGGGACCTCTGAACTTAAGTCAGTGGTAAAGGTGTCGAGGGAAGAGGGTATCTGGTCACAATCGGTGGGAATTGTGATCAGATTGTGTTGGCCCATCTTCTGTCTGTTCTCCCCTCCTGGCTTCCACAAACCCTTGCCCCGGATACATTCTCCGTCTCAATGTCTCAGGAAAAAAAAAAAATGTTTTCTGCATATTTTTGTTAAAAAAGAGTGAGAAGGACTAGCAGCGAAAACATGAAAAATGAGTTTAAATACTAATTAATTAATTAGTTGTGAGACAACTATTCACCAAAGTAGAAAATTAAAACAAAATTTTATAAAAAAGCCCAAGCCATCATGGTTTCAGGCAAACACGGTTAAAAAGGAACCTCCCAGTGGCATACAGGAGCACAGAACTGTTCGATCATAGTAAAATAAAAACTGTTCTGAAAGATTTTATATGTAAAAAAAAAATATCCGCAGTTCTCTCATTTGAAGGGATGCACATCATAGAAAAAAAATTTAATGAGTATACTTGTGTTAGGACTATAGATAAATGTAATTTTCTTTATCTTGCTTTTCCTCATTTTCTTTATAATCATAAAATGTGCAAAATTTTTGATCCATACATTTAAATATGGTTTTGGATGTTCCTGTATTTGATCAAACTTCTCCGTCCGCATCGCACTGCACCCAGAAATAGAAGAACAGAAAGGATGAGCATAGGGCTTCTCCCTGGAGTATCCATTTCAAACGAGGATTTGGGGTGAACACAGGTGGCGTGTTGGTACAATTAAGTAGATGGAAGAGAAACTTGGCATCCACGATTGATGTAAAACAGGAGATTCTTAAAACATTACAGTTGTGTGGATTGCTTCTCCTTGAGGTGTGTTCCATAGAATTCTGCTATATCAGGAGGGGTGCTTGAAAGACACGAATTTGAGACAAAAGCGTGCTCTCTCTCTGAGGAGCACATGAGAATAATTTCTAATTAATTAAAAAAAAAAACCTATGTTCACTCATGACCACAGTTGATCCTTCAACAACCTGGAGGTTTGGGGTGCCAACACCCCCGTTTAAGCCAGAAATCCACATTTAATGATGGACTGCCCCCAAACCTAATTACCAACAGCCTACCATCGACTGGAAGGTTTACTGATCCCTTAAAGAGTCGAAGAACACATGTTTTGTATGTTGCATGTATTAAACTGTGTGTTCTTAGAATGAAGTGAGCTGGGGCAAAGAGAATGTGATGAAGATAATCATAAGGAAGAAACAAATACATTTATAGTACTGCTCTGTATTCGTCTAAAAATCTGTGTAAAGCAGATCCGCACACTTCAAACCCGTGTTGTTCAAGGCACAGCTCCGTGTGTGGGGGCCACACGTTTGCAGGAGAAGTGCTGTCGATGAGGGTTGTGAGAACATCTGGAAATGTACGGTAAAATCAAACCCATGTTTCCTGACAGCATATGTGAATTCAGAGAGAAACCAAAATTTGGTCTTCTCATTCAACACGAGTGACCCCCATTCGGCTCCAAAGGAGCTCCGTGAGAGTTGCTCCCCTCTCCTCGGGGGTTTGCTCAAATGTCTGCTGAGTGTTCTTGGTGCCTTTCGTCTCTCCTATGACTTAGGCAGTGGGGCAGACTTAGGAGAGACTTATTCCTTCAGCATGAAAAGAAAAACCTGCTAGAATTTATTAAGAACGTGCTTGTGCTCTCCTGGCCTTGGTTTGATGTTCTCCGTGTAGATGGCTTTTGTGTACTTGACGTCCAGCCTTATTGACTGCTTTCTGCCATCGCTTTGAATTTCCCGAAGTAGGTAGGGTTGTCAGTCATTATATATGGGTTCGTTGTTACTGCGTTCCTCTGGATGGATGTGTTCAAACTCACCTTTCTTTAGAAACTGGAAAGTGACTTTATTTATGTGATTGATGCCAAATGGGCCTTGATCTTTCCTCATTTCCCTGTACCCTCACCCTTTGTCAAGAAACATTTCTTCCTAATCCGATTCTGAGCTTGACGCTTAACTTGTTCTGGCTCATGGGATGTCGGCAACGGGACCTGCAGGGGGTTTGTGGGGGTAGGTCCACACTTGCTTGTCTTGCCCTCTGTCATGCCCATGAGAAGGACGTGCCGCGGCTAGCCTGTACGTGCCAGGAGACGCAGGGAGGAACGAGTGCAGTGGAACGGTCTCTGTCCCCCCGCTGAGCCCGTGGGACCATCAGCGGTCTGCTCCCCCGGCAGGCAAGCAAGCCAGCAAAGACCACAGCACACGCCACCAGCCCTAGACGGTAGCTCGCACGCTTGTGAGTGAAATAGAACTTACCGTTTGATGTCCCTGGAGTCTTATGGCTATTTCTCACGAAGCACTGCCGTGGTGACCAACATATAATACGGCAGTAATACTGTCACACCCAAGGGACATCATGCACGCCTAAAATATCTGGCATTCTCTGTGAGACAAGTTGACTGCTGGAAGTTAAAAGTGATGAAGAAACTAATTGAACATTGGGAAATTATAAGGAAAGTGTTATTACGGTGAGCTGAGAAAATGCCAGTCCTCCTTAGAAGGTCCAGGAGATTCTGAAGGAATGCTGCATCTGGTGGCTTAGAAAACAACGTATCTGTATTGTAGACACCCACACACGTAATGGTCCTTCGGCTTTGCACGGGGTGGGGGACTTCTGAACGGGTGGCCGCAGGTATCTTTGTCTCTTACTAGCTGCCTGTGGTAAGACCCTTAGATACTTCAGGAAGGAGACGAACACAATAAAGAACTGGCCAATTTTAAGGCATCATTTGGGGAAATTACTACATCCAGATATTCCAGGATTTGGGGGGGATGGAAAGGAAAATACGTGTCCCATCTTTGACTTCGCCAACAAAGAAAATAGTACAGCATCAGGATAAAGATAAAGTCCATGATCTTTATTGTTTAGTCATCTGAAAGAACGACGTTAGTCCACTAGCCCCTGCAGCTAGAGCAGAACTAGGGTGTAGGAATTTAGCTGTGTTGTCCCATGGCAGCCTGACATTCTTCGAGTAGCTCTGATTATGCCTGGAAGGAGAAGCACTGAAACACACAGACAGGCAGACACACAGACTCACAGACACACAGACACACAGACACACAGACACACAGACTCGCAGACACACAGACACACACCCGCAGATGAAGGCTTTTGGTATGTGGAAAAAAACTTAAATCTAAAACACAGAAAACCTACACATTTTTAAATTGTTGAGGGTTTTTTTTTTTTGTGTGTGTGTGTTTACTTTTAAGTAGGTTGATCCAGCAAAAGCACTAGCGAATAACAAGTGGACCATGGTTATCCTGCCCATCTTGCTCCGTCGCGTATCTGGTGTCTCCGTGTTGGGTCATTTGTCTTGATAGTTCACAGTTCTCTGGAACAAGTGCAGACACATGGGTTGAAAAGAAGTCACAGGATCCTGGACAGCACATTTAATACTCTGATGAGGTTTGGGGCAGTCTTGGGGATGGGTTTAAGCATATTTTCCAAGTGGAAGCAAAGTGAATAGCTGTGGGCAGACTTAGTCGATTGAAATCAATGGTCCTTCCCAGAATCCTTGCCCTTCACTGGGGAACACTGTGGTGATTTCCACCTTAGATCTGACCTCAGTCATGGGATTGCTTTGGCCCCACAAATATGATGCAAGAAATGCTGGGGAAGTATTTGCACAATTGGATCTGCACTCACTTCTGACAACAGAGACCATTATGAGACCGACATGCCCCCACTGTACCGGTGGTCCTGGTGGGGGGGAGAAAGGCGCGTGTGTCAGTCAGCCATTGGCATTGAAGCTGGCCCAGCCGTGAGAACTACCCACAGGTGTGCTTAGATACCTCACCAGGCTTTTGTGGTTGTTTGTTATGCAGTGTTATTGTGATGACAGAAAACCGGCTTAATTAATAAGCAATATAGGTCCGCAAACCTCGTCTTTATTATAGGGACAGCACTGAGTAACATCGTGTCCTTCTGCAGTCCATGCTACACATAGGGTTAAGCATCCAAAAGTCTAATGACTAAAGCACGTGTAACCTTCCTCCAGAAAGCAACATGAGAGTTGGCTTCGATATGCTCTAGTTATGACGGAATATAACCCTTCTTTTTTAAAGGTGGAATGATATCCCATTATACACATACACACACACACACACACCATATTTTTTTATTTATTAATTCACCCATCACAGACACTTGTGTTGCTTCTATGTTTTGACTGTTGTAAACAATGTTGCGATGAACATGGGAGTGTAGATATTTTTTTGAGATCCTGATTTCAATTATTTTGGATAAATATCCAGAAGTGGGATTGCTGGATGATGATGTAATTCTAACTTTCTGAGGAAGCTCCGTACTGTTGTCCAGAGGGGCTGCACCAGTTTGCATTCCCACCAACAGCTCCCTTTCTTCACATCCTCACCTGCATCTGTTATCTCTTATCTTTTTGAGTCTAGCCATTCTGACAGGTGTGACGTGGTCTTATTGCGGCTTTGATGTGCATTTCCCCCATGATGGGTGATGGGTAGCATCTTTCCCGGTCCCTGCTGGCCATCTGGATGTCTTCTTTGGAAAAATATCTATTCAAGTTCTTAACTCATTTTTTTTTTAATTGGGTGATTTGGGTTCCTTGTGCTGTTGAGTTGTAAGAATGCCTTATAGATTTTGGAAATTAACCCCATATGTGATGGATGGTTTGCAAACATTTTCTTCGGTTCCGTTTTCACTCTGTTGACTGCTTCTTCTGCTATGAAGAAGCTTTCAGTTTGATGAAATCAAAGAAGGGAATCTTGCTCTTTGCCACAATATGGATGGAGGAAACTAGGGGTCATCATGCTAAGTGAGATAAGTCAGTCATAGGACAAATGTTGCACAATTGCACTTACGTGAGGTATCTAAAATTCACACTCAGAGAAGTAAAGAGCAGATTGGTGGGTGCCAGGGGCTGGGGTGAGGGAAGAGCAAAGTTGTTCAGTGGGTATAAAGTTTCTGTTGTGTAGGATGAATAAGTTGTCAAGGTCTGCTGGGCGTTCTTGTCCCTCTAGTTAACACACTGTATTCTGCACTTGAAAATAGGAAAGGGGGTAGAGCTCATGTTAAGTGTTCTCACCACAAAACACACACACCACGGAAGAACACAGCCGTGCTTCTGGAGGGCATGGCTATGTTTAGTGCCTCGGTTGTGCTCACGGTACCACAGGTCTATGCATATGTTCAGACTCGAGGTGTATCCCTTAAATGTGTGCAGGTTTCTGCATGCCAATTATAGCTAGATAAATCTATAATTGATACATAAAAATGCCATAACCCTAATAAATACAATTTGAATTTCGACTGGAATGTGTGCCCTGAGTGTGTGTATGTGTGTTTGTGTCTATATGTGTCAGTGATGCTTTGGGGAAATACAAAGCGCACTCAGGAAATCCAGGCCATTTTGTGTGGACTGCTCGTCTGGAAGGAGAGACATCACAGAGGACTACTTTCTGAGGACATCTTGTATTAATACATTCTCATGATATAACGTCTTTCTGGGACCCTCTGCCTAACCACTGATTGAAAATGTCACCAAAAGTGGATTATGTATGTGTGGGGGAAAAGGAGCTTGTGTCTACTGTGCTGGTAGATGCTTGTGAAAACCAATTTACTTGAGAAATAAATAGGGTATCATTTAATTTAAGTGGAACCGCAAATACGCTCCAGCAATTTTTCTGACCACAACTTCCATCTTCTAAAATCTAAAAATAAGAATTACATTTCATCAGCAAAAGGCCTCAGAATAGAGGAAGTTAGGATTTTCAATTTGTATGCAAGCTAACTAGTCCCTTCATCCTCAAGCTGTAATTGAAAGTCTTTTATATGGTAAATTCGGAATAATTACGGAGCCAGAGTATAGTAAATAGGAGCCAAAGAAGTTCTTTGAAAACAAAAACTTAATTTTCGGTTTTTAGCACGTACTTAGTATTTGGCCTTTTATGAATAAGACTATAAACGTCTCTTGTGAATGGCGTGAACCGCGTTTCCAGGTGCAGTAGTATTTTCCTGGGAAAACGAGTTCCTCTTTCAAAGTAGGAAACGTGCAAAGAGCATATTTGGCTTAATACGTGATTATTTTTCTCTTGATAACAAAGGCTGAATAATTTTAGAGAAAGAAGTTTCTTTCCTGGCCAGTTATCAGCTCTCCCTCTGGAGCAACCTTACATTTGTATCTCCTTATTTTGTCACATCCAACTGAAAATTCTTTAAAATGACTTTATCTGAAGGTCAACTACCTTTTGTATCCAATTTAATTTTATCTTTGAAATTTTGTGACTTTGGATTTGGATTAGCGATGAGTGAAGATAAGAGGCGGGCCGAGGCCCTTGCGCCTCGGCGGCTGGGAACCGCGCTTTGGGGAGCGGCCAGGGCGGAGGGCAGCTGCCGGGAGCGCCCTCGGACAGCTGAGCTCCGGAGCGAACTCTCAGCAGGTCAGGACAGAAAAGCTTGGGAAGTCGCTTGGAGACTCCGAATGCTCTCCCGGACTCGTGAGAGCGGTCAGGGGTCTGATGGAGGTAAGCACGTGCCACGAGTGGAGGGGTCCACGGAAGGGAGTCTTGTGATTTGCCTTGAAGGGATTGAGAAAGAAAGAGAAAACACCCACACACATATTTCCGGTGACGTTAAAAGAAGGGAGCCTTACAAATGGAGGTGTCGTATCCCAAATCTATTGGTAATAAATCGCCAGAGTGAAATAGGTGTTTTTGGCTGTTTAGCCTGGATGTCACCAAATGATGTCTGCTGACTCATCTCCCTTTTTCCAGTGTTGGCACAACAGGCCACCNGTGTAACCTTCCTCCAGAAAGCAACATGAGAGTTGGCTTCGATATGCTCTAGTTATGACGGAATATAACCCTTCTTTTTTAAAGGTGGAATGATATCCCATTATACACATACACACACACACACACACCATATTTTTTTATTTATTAATTCACCCATCACAGACACTTGTGTTGCTTCTATGTTTTGACTGTTGTAAACAATGTTGCGATGAACATGGGAGTGTAGATATTTTTTTGAGATCCTGATTTCAATTATTTTGGATAAATATCCAGAAGTGGGATTGCTGGATGATGATGTAATTCTAACTTTCTGAGGAAGCTCCGTACTGTTGTCCAGAGGGGCTGCACCAGTTTGCATTCCCACCAACAGCTCCCTTTCTTCACATCCTCACCTGCATCTGTTATCTCTTATCTTTTTGAGTCTAGCCATTCTGACAGGTGTGACGTGGTCTTATTGCGGCTTTGATGTGCATTTCCCCCATGATGGGTGATGGGTAGCATCTTTCCCGGTCCCTGCTGGCCATCTGGATGTCTTCTTTGGAAAAATATCTATTCAAGTTCTTAACTCATTTTTTTTTTAATTGGGTGATTTGGGTTCCTTGTGCTGTTGAGTTGTAAGAATGCCTTATAGATTTTGGAAATTAACCCCATATGTGATGGATGGTTTGCAAACATTTTCTTCGGTTCCGTTTTCACTCTGTTGACTGCTTCTTCTGCTATGAAGAAGCTTTCAGTTTGATGAAATCAAAGAAGGGAATCTTGCTCTTTGCCACAATATGGATGGAGGAAACTAGGGGTCATCATGCTAAGTGAGATAAGTCAGTCATAGGACAAATGTTGCACAATTGCACTTACGTGAGGTAATCTAAAATAGTCACACTCAGAGAAGTAAAGAGCAGATTGGTGGGTGCCAGGGGCTGGGGTGAGGGAAGAGCAAAGTTGTTCAGTGGGTATAAAGTTTCTGTTGTGTAGGATGAATAAGTTGTCAAGGTCTGCTGGGCGTTCTTGTCCCTCTAGTTAACACACTGTATTCTGCACTTGAAAATAGGAAAGGGGGTAGAGCTCATGTTAAGTGTTCTCACCACAAAACACACACACCACGGAAGAACACAGCCGTGCTTCTGGAGGGCATGGCTATGTTTAGTGCCTCGGTTGTGCTCACGGTACCACAGGTCTATGCATATGTTCAGACTCGAGGTGTATCCCTTAAATGTGTGCAGGTTTCTGCATGCCAATTATAGCTCAATAAATCTATAATTGATACATAAAAATGCCATAACCCTAATAAATACAATTTGAATTTCGACTGGAATGTGTGCCCTGAGTGTGTGTATGTGTGTTTGTGTCTATATGTGTCAGTGATGCTTTGGGGAAATACAAAGCGCACTCAGGAAATCCAGGCCATTTTGTGTGGACTGCTCGTCTGGAAGGAGAGACATCACAGAGGACTACTTTCTGAGGACATCTTGTATTAATACATTCTCATGATATAACGTCTTTCTGGGACCCTCTGCCTAACCACTGATTGAAAATGTCACCAAAAGTGGATTATGTATGTGTGGGGGAAAAGGAGCTTGTGTCTACTGTGCTGGTAGATGCTTGTGAAAACCAATTTACTTGAGAAATAAATAGGGTATCATTTAATTTAAGTGGAACCGCAAATACGCTCCAGCAATTTTTCTGACCACAACTTCCATCTTCTAAAATCTAAAAATAAGAATTACATTTCATCAGCAAAAGGCCTCAGAATAGAGGAAGTTAGGATTTTCAATTTGTATGCAAGCTAACTAGTCGCTTCATCCTCAAGCTGTAATTGAAAGTCTTTTATATGGTAAATTCGGAATAATTACGGAGCCAGAGTATAGTAAATAGGAGCCAAAGAAGTTCTTTGAAAACAAAAACTTAATTTTCGGTTTTTAGCACGTACTTAGTATTTGGCCTTTTATGAATAAGACTATAAACGTCTCTTGTGAATGGCGTGAACCGCGTTTCCAGGTGCAGTAGTATTTTCCTGGGAAAACGAGTTCCTCTTTCAAAGTAGGAAACGTGCAAAGAGCATATTTGGCTTAATACGTGATTATTTTTCTCTTGATAACAAAGGCTGAATAATTTTAGAGAAAGAAGTTTCTTTCCTGGCCAGTTATCAGCTCTCCCTCTGGAGCAACCTTACATTTGTATCTCCTTATTTTGTCACATCCAACTGAAAATTCTTTAAAATGACTTTATCTGAAGGTCAACTACCTTTTGTATCCAATTTAATTTTATCTTTGAAATTTTGTGACTTTGGATTTGGATTAGCGATGAGTGAAGATAAGAGGCGGGCCGAGGCCCTTGCGCCTCGGCGGCTGGGAACCGCGCTTTGGGGAGCGGCCAGGGCGGAGGGCAGCTGCCGGGAGCGCCCTCGGACAGCTGAGCTCCGGAGCGAACTCTCAGCAGGTCAGGACAGAAAAGCTTGGGAAGTCGCTTGGAGACTCCGAATGCTCTCCCGGACTCGTGAGAGCGGTCAGGGGTCTGATGGAGGTAAGCACGTGCCACGAGTGGAGGGGTCCACGGAAGGGAGTCTTGTGATTTGCCTTGAAGGGATTGAGAAAGAAAGAGAAAACACCCACACACATATTTCCGGTGACGTTAAAAGAAGGGAGCCTTACAAATGGAGGTGTCGTATCCCAAATCTATTGGTAATAAATCGCCAGAGTGAAATAGGTGTTTTTGGCTGTTTAGCCTGGATGTCACCAAATGATGTCTGCTGACTCATCTCCCTTTTTCCAGTGTTGGCACAACAGGCCACCTCGTGGCTTTCACTTGACTTCCCGTCATGTAGGGCTTCCCATAGGAACGTGAAGTCTGGGTTTCGCTGGCATGAATGTACCAGTCTAACCGACAGTATTATCTTTCCTTCCATGTCTTCTGCTTTTCCTCATCTGTCTCGTTAATGCCTCTGCCGCATTAAGTCTCCCAAGTGTACAGGAAGATTTAAAAATCGAGTTGTTTCTTAATCTGTTTGTAATTTTTTTCAGCGGGACCCACACACCAGAAGGCTTTAGGGAATCTACAGTAATGCAGAGCTGTGTCGGAAGCCCCTTACCAGCTTTTCAGGGGATCCTCTGTCTCCCTGGGCGTTCCTGCGGATGGGAGCCATTTCTGACTGGTTTCCTGTGCCTGTCAGAGCAAATTACCACAAACTGGTGCCTGGACATAACAGAAGTTGGTTCTGTCACAGTCCTGGAGTCCAGGAGTCCAAACTCAAGGTGTCTTTAGAGCCACACCCCTCTGGAGGCTCTAGGAAGAGCCTTCCTTGTGTCTTCCAGCCTCCAGTGGCCCCCCAGGGTCCTTGGCTTTTGGGTGCATCTCTCCACGCTCTGCCTCTATGGTCACGTTTCCTCAGCCTCTTCGTGTGTCTTCTCTTCTTCTGTCTCTGATGAGGACATTTGTCATTGGATTTAGGGTCACCTGGATAATCCAGGTGATCTCAGCATAAGCTCCTTAACTTAATTACACTTGCAAATACCTTGTTTTCCAAACAAGGTCACATTCACAGGATGCGTGTATTAGAACATGGACATGATGCCATTTGTTTCAGTAAAGAAACTTTCAAAACCTCGTTCAGCAGATAGCACCCCCTTTGCAAATTCTTCATGCTCGGTTTTAAACCATTCTCTTGACTGCCTTCAGGGCTGGTTGTTCTGTTTAGAAGCTAGCAGAAGCAGGTGAAAACGCAGTGGATTCAGTTGAAGTTCTCAACAATCCTTCATTAAGGAGACTTTGTATTACTATTGGAGAAACATTTTTATTTGGAATGTAATGGGAAAATCAATAATGCTTATTATGTTGCCCATTATACAAATCAATAATAAGCGTTGTAATATCATTCATTCTATATTGAAGGTGACATCAATGTGTTTTTTAGGGTGTAATTACAAAATATATTCTACAGAACAAGTGTTTCTATATAAATCTTTTATATTAAAAGTCAGCATGATGTTAGCACAGAAAATTGAATCTTTATTTCCTACCTTATTGGAATGTCAATTAATATAGAACTTAAACCAGTTATTAAAAAAAGATTGGGTTGAATGATATATGTCTTTATGAGATCATAAGGATCTTCTCTCCAAAAGTTATTTCAAACTGATGAACAGAATATCAGGTCAATGACCATTTTCAAAAACAAACTAAACCCATAAGCTGAATGGCCATCTTAATGAGGCCAGAACCATCATAAATAGTCCTGCACAGGTTTCACAAGATGATGTAAACCTTCCTTACAAAGATACCAAGTTAAAAAAGATGATTAGGCAGGAATTTTTTTTTACAGGGTCACATTTGATTCGCGGTGTCTGCGTGGCCTGGAAGACGTCCAGTGTGAGCGGGGCCAGAGGCTGTCGCAACCGTGTGCTCACCTCGAGCCTGCCACTAACACACGGCCTCGAGTCGTGGGGCCCACCTGGGACTGGGCATGAGAATACAGATCCAAGCCCAAGTGCCCTGAAAAGAAGCCTCACTTCTAAATGTTGGCTGTTTTTGTAATTACTTTGTTAACAGAGACAATGTCACCTTCATACACAACCTCTTTCTTCAGCTCACAGGCTCTTAGTGTGAGTGAAAAATAGTTCCGAAAACAAACGTCAGAAAAAGGAGAAAAGGAAAAATCCCTCCAGGGGAGCCTGGGTGCCTCAGTCGGTGAAGCATCCAACTGTTGATTTTGGCTCAGGTCATAATCTCAGGGTCTTGAGATCTAGTCCCATGCTTGGATTCTCTCTCTCCCTCCCCCTCTGCTCCTTCTCTGGCTAGCTCTCGCTCTCGCTCTCTCTCAAATAAATAAATTTTAAAAAATCTAAAGAAAAGGAAAAAAAACTATCCAATTACCAAAAACAATTTTGGTGAAGGGAAATATATTTAGAAAGACATGAAAAATGGACACCGCCCATGCACAGAGAGAAAAACCCTGGTAAAGTAAAGATTATCGATTTATGGGACACCTTGAGCAGACACCATGGCTAATTTTTCCTTCCTCAATAATGGAACTCTACATGGATTTAAAGGGCACAAAGGAAGCAGCCCACATATAGAGCGATGTGGACATTTGATAAAACACTCCTCATGTGAGCGTGGAAGTACTTAGCCAAACCATAACT